>NW_006800178.1:121959-222976 GCF_000485575.1 Poecilia formosa
TGTGCTATACAAATAAAATTTGATTGATTGATTGATTAAATGGGATGTGCTGGAACAGAGATACATCTAAAACAGAGCATTGGTTCCTGAGGACCAGGGTTTGGGAACCATTGCGTTACACAATCAGCTCAATCATCAGTTCAAATATGAATGTTGCCTTTACTGTCCTGCTGCCACATTACCACATCTAAAGTCCTGTGATCCAGGTCAGCAAAACCTGAAAACAAAGTTTCAACACAAATTGTTAACCTTAAACTCCTCCTTGGAGCCCACAGCTTCATTTGCTGCTTCACCATGTGATTTACAAGTTCTGATTGGCTGTAACTGTGCACTGGACACAACTTCCAAGTTTAGCTGTAGAGAATGAGCAAGGTTAGATGGTGGCAAAGCTCTCACCAGCTGTACAGATCCACAAACTTACGCTTTAAATAAACATAACCCTGAGAAAGCTCCAACCCAGGATGATTCTGTAGGAAGTAGTGAAGGCCTCCCTCATCTGGAGAAGAAAAACAAAACAAAACATCAGACAAAATCTATTGGAACACACAGAAGAGGCTGGGTGGAGCATGGGCAGACAGGCTTCATATGGAGTGAAATCTAACAGTCATCTGCATAACAGTGTAAAGAGATGTCATGGTTTCTCAAAACTGACCCTAAAGAAAGCAGATCGATGAAATAAGGAGAGGGCCAAGGACTGAACCTTGAGGACACCAAAGGTTTTCTGTTTGAACACAAAGAGTTCTGCAGCTATGACCCAATCCAGTCAATGCTGCACCTTTAAAACCCGATCCAATGTTCTAAGAACATGTGAACATGAACATAGAACATTGTGTTCAACAGGATCACAGGTGCTTGTTCATATAAATATACTCTCATGTCTGTCTCATTCGGAGCTCAGATTGGTGTAACAGATTTCCAAAGACAGTTAACTTTCTGATGAAAACTTTGAAGAAAACATGCTATAGTTGTGTGTGATTCTTGGTTGTATGAAGAGTTTTGGTAGTTCTAGTATATTTTAGTAAATTCTGTTGGTACAGTAAACAGTTTTCAGAAGATGGTATTGTATTGAGATATGTGTGAAAGGGATTGGCAAAAATTTAATTCAAAACCAACTGTCATCTTAACATTTTGCACAGTGTTTTGTCTCATTGCTAGTTTTGCTAGGCGAGGCCCCAGCAACTCATGGTTGGACCTTTTCCAGATTTCCTTTGCATATTACTGATCATTTGTTTTCTGCAAGCAGGTGTATGAATGGACTTTACATGCAGACGACGTCTGGCGTCACAGTCTGCACCTTCGAGGGACCAAACTTAGACATCCAAACACGACCCAGAAAATACGTCGTTTGTTCTCTGGTTTTAATATAGTTTTTTTCTGCTAATCCTCTAAACCGACAGAAAAAGCTATGCTATCCCCTTCTGACGAGGAATGGCACACCGGACGGGCTTCCGGTCCATACCCAGTATGATGCTCCTGTCCTCCGCCGACAGACTGAGATACCAGCGCAGCAGCTCCGTGTCCGTCAAAGCCAGGTAGTGATGAGCGTTCACCAACTCTAGAATTGACCTGTGCCGAGAGCAGAAATAAACCTTCACGTCTCTTCCTTATGACCATGGGAAGAACAATATAGCTTTACCTGCGCAGCAGGAGCTTCCGGCTCTCCTCTGTGTAAGCAGAAACCACATTTAGTTGGACAATAAGACACAAACTAAACTACAGACCTTTACAGCCTCACTGTTATTAGCAAACTACTTTTAGCCCACCTCGTGACTTTAAGGGAACTTACTTGCGTTCGAATGTTCCCAAAAGTAGCATGGAGGTGTTACAGACTGTGTCAGCGAGTGAGGTGGCGCCAACACGGCGGGACAGTCCACGACCCTGTAAACTGACCGGGGAACAGGCTCCTCGTAGTACACCGTGGCGTGTGGACCGGGCCAACCAGCCAGACACACAGACGAGGGATGGTTCGTCAACAAATGCAGGTCTGCGGGGCTCGTGGTCCACACAGCGTCTCTCTTGGAACGCAGCATCATTAAACGAAGTCAATTTGGCGTTAATTCCCCCTTAACTCTAAAGGCTAACTCTTGTTACCCAGTGTTTTGTCTTTGTGAAAAAATAAAAATAAATAAATAAATACAAATTAAAAATAGTTGTTTAAGCCGACAGGAGCTTCAATGTCAGCTTGGAACCTAAAGCGAGGTTGGTCACGTGACCACACCGTGACCTACTTGTGGGTTAATGAGGAGAGGCCGGAGTAGTCTGTTCCCCGAAAGGTGTGGTTGTGTTGCGTTGGGGCTACGAATATTAGGTGTCAAGTTTTGAGATCCTTTTGAGAAAATAACCTAAATACCAGAAATGGCAACGAGGATGCATTTCATAAACAGTGTAATTAAAGTTCAGAATAAATAAAAGGATTTTTTGTCCATAATTTTTGCTTTTCAGGGATTCTTGAGAATAGGGAGAAAATGGGTTTAAGTTTCCACCAAATTTTTAAAATTATTCCTCAAGCTTATGTATTCAAATATGACAAATAATGTTTTGAAAATGTAAAGATGCTAAGGTTCCCAGTTGCAACATTTTTTGAAAATTACATTTTTAATGGACTTGACCCAGAACTTTGTCATCACCATCTGACAAAAATAAAAAATAAAATAATTCTTTAATGACCCCATTAGTGATATTTTTGCTCAGTTTTACTCAGAGATAAATGCTTCTCGAGAAACAAAAAAAAATATTATTTAAAACAAAAACCAACATAAAGTCCATCTGATGGCGTTAACAGTGCATGACGGAGTTGACACAGATTTTAAATTTTATTTTTATGTCTCACGGTGTTGACAAAAACTTGGCACAAATTTCAATGGAGTTGGAAAATACATATAAAATATTTTTAATTAAATTTATTGATACTTTTATAATTATTTATTTGAATACTTCTACTTAATTGTCATAATATATTAGTATTCTTTTAATTGTTTTAAACTATTATAATGCATTGAGTTCTGCTCCAGGACAAGGGATTTTAAAGACACCATCCACCTACCACAATGTTTAAAATACAAAATATTCAGCAAACACCAGGAAAATATACATTGTTGTGCTCACATGACCCAGTTTAGTTTAGTCAGATATTTGAAAAAAATATATTTTGTGTATATTTTATTCAGATTTTGTGCTTTATCCCTGTTTTGTCCCTATTCTCAAGAATCACTGTTTTAATACTGATTGCATTATGTGACCTTGTAGATGATCCAGCAAGACTGCTTGTTTGCTCAACCAGGAGTCAGAATCACAAGCCACCATAAGGGATATCTGCATTTTGTTGTGAACCTTTTTGTTTGGAGCAATCCAACACAAAGAGTTAAAACATATCAGAGCAGCCTTTGTCCTCGTCTCCCACGCTGCACCCACCACATTCAGAAACAGAGCTTCTGCTCCAGCGTGGAACAGCGTGTTCATCTACTGCAGCACCTCTCCATGCTCTGCTGAGGGGCCAGTCCTCTGCTGCTGTGACTGATCATACAGATAACACTGAATCCAACAGAAATAAAAGTTTGCCTCCTACACGTGCTTGTGTTCATCAGCAGTGAGGAGAAGCCGCAGCTGCAGCTGGTGACTGATTGTGTTAAAGCAGGGCTTTTGGTAGTAACTACTTGCATTTACTCAATTACATTTACTTCAATAAGTTTTTTTGGGAAAAGTGTGTAGTTTTACTATGCTAAATGTTTTACTTTTACTTAAGTATTGACTAAAATTTCTGGATACTCCACCCTATGAGAGTAACTTAACTTAATGAAGAGTTAGCTTGTTCCAACCAAAAAATCACCAGACACAGACACTCACCTGCAGGTTTTGTAAAAGTTTTATATTGAAAGATATTGATTTGGGAAAATGTTTCTTTTGCCGGTCTCGGTCTGTCTGATTTTAATTTCTGATGATTCAGTTTTGAAACGATCGATGTTTCATAATGTCAGTCGAAAAGTATTTCACCAAATACTTTTTTTCCCTCTTATTTCAGTAATTTCTTGGATGGCTGCTTTTTTACTTGGGTAAAAATATGTTGAAGTACTAATGCTCTAACCTGAGTACATTGTTTCGGGTTGTCTGCCCACCTCTGGTGTTAACACAATGCAGAAGAGGAAAAACACCACCAATGACATCAGAAATGTAATTGCTGCTGTCCAATCTCGGAGGGTTTCTGTTTGGCCTATCCTAAACTATCCATCATGTCAACCTGAGGAAATATTCAGGGCAGGACTGGATGTCGTAGCAAGGCGACGGTGGTTGGAGGGGTGGGGAGGATGCCAAGTAGGATGCCTCTTCTTTCCAGCATGACTATAATTTTCAAAGTGACCTCTGAGGAGAGGTGAAGAGAGACTCCCAATTTACTGGTCGATCTATGTTCTCACCCTCACCTGGTCACAAAATTTAGTTTATGACTGAAAGAAGTTGTCTCTGGATGCAACTGACCAGAATGTGTTTCCTCTGAGCTGCACAGGAGGCTTTGGCATCTCGGTCGCCTCCCTCAAGAGATGTTTTGTGCAGCAGTTGGGAAGCAATTTTTGCTAAAGGCGCTCCTACAGGCTATTGAAAGCTGATATGAACTTTTATCCAATTCTCTTTCTATTTACAGTCAGTTTTTTTGTCTTAAGTAACGACACTGTAAAATCCTTTGAGTGTTTTCACAGGTGAATTTAGAGTTCAGTCATTCTTGAGCCTGAGAAATGAGTGTCGCACTAAGATGAGAGCAGGAATGAAAAATGTCCACTAGAGGGAAGCCTCGTTCAACCCACAGCAAATCCGTGCCGAGAGGAGATTTTGAAATATAGAGATATCATGTGGGTGGTACGTGTGTTTTTGTGAGAACTCGGTGATGCCTCAGAGTTCAGGCCTCACTAGGGTCCTTCACATTGTGTGAAGAGAACAGCTGGAGAGAGTTCAGATGTTCTCTTCCCGTTAATGAGTGTGTGAGTCTCCCAGTGTTTCTGCAGGATATGTGTGAAACCAAGTTATTGTGGAGCTTCCGCGCTTTGTTGGTGAATCAGTGGTTCTCCTGGTCACGTGATTTAATCTGTGCTGTTAAACTTGTGGCTCTCCGCTGTGTCAGCATTGATTATCTGCTGGATTACTTTCCTCTAATAATGTGCAGACCTAAACCTTCAACCAGGATGTGTTCTGCTCACCATAACGCACTGACAGGCTCTGCCAGGCCTGGACTTGGAGACCAATTTAAGAAATGTCAAACCTTTTTGACTGGACAATAACTGCCCATTCTAGAGGCAAAAATTCTGTAAAATCCTAAAAACTCACCTATGTAGATGTGGAACATTGATCAGCTTATTTGATGTGTATCGATTGTTTTGATGATGACACGATGATGCAATGTCAGTTACACAATTGTTGACTGTATGCACTTTGAACTGCCTTGCTGCTGAAATGTGCTATACAGATAAAAGCTGATTGATTGTAAATGAGAGCAGTGTTACTGAGAACTAGTCCATATCAGAATCCAATGTATTTCTGGTGTTACATGGATGCACAAAGTAGCAAACGCCAATACTATATGATGATGCAATAAATACGCAAAATGACAATGTCAATAACTAGAACCTCAGCCTCTTACTGGTGGGTCTGAACTGGACCTGAAGTCATCAGCCATCAGTGTTCAGAGCAGATGGACAAACGCTCTGATAAAATATTTGTTGCGAGTGCTGGCAGAAGCTGTGCTCACACACAAACACACAATATGAGGGCAGGGCAGCTCCCCAGAGGGCACTAAAAGGCCTTTCATAATATTCCAAGGCACTCTGCTCTCTCAATCAATGGCCGATGCCTTCCAGGCGGCGTTACTGGAGCCCACAGCTCGGCTTTTCCTCTCTGTGGTTTGATAAGGCACTGACTCATCAGCAGGCAGAGTGCTGCGGCCGTCAACACACTTTGATAGCCTATCAGATGTCATCATGCTCTTCACTTCATCACCAGCTGAAGCAGCAGCGGTGCCACAAGCCAGGCTCTGCAGCTGCAGGGCAGGAGTTCAGGGGAGACGGAGGGAAACAAACCTCACAAGATGGCTGCTGAAAGGCCACAGGACTCACCTCGGCCCTCAGCTGCTGTTCACATTACAACAAATACACACGCAAACACACAAACGCACTTCTTCACAGTTTGTGAAGGAGAAGAAGAAGAAGTGACACTGGGTTTCTGCACTCAGATTTTGGCTAAATGAGAAATTTTCCCTCAATCCCAGTTAGCTATATTCCACTGGAAATCCCATATTCAGCCATTTTTCCACATTTTCCATCTCTGTCAACTTTGCCTTAAAAGGCTCCATAATTTCTCATCACTTTCAGATTTACTTCAGAGTCTTGAGTCTCGCCTGTGCTACAGCTGCCATATTTTATAGTCTGCTTTGTTTTTCTTCCAACATCCACCCAGGCATTTAATTAAATTAGCATCAAAATAATATGACATCATATGATGACTCACTTCCCATCAATGTATAGAATTTGAGTTAAGATAATTGAAAAATATTTAATCAGAATAGTGGATTCCAATGAGACTCGTCAGATTAAATGCACTTTTTGAAAATAGCCTTTAAGCAGGTGTTAAATTAACTTTGCATTTCTGTATTGAAAAATGTTTTTAATGGTCTGATGTGATCTTCTACATGCAAGTCAACAACCTGCCTGTCCCTCACTTGGCTCACTGGGTCTTTTGTCTGGAGTGTGCTGTGTCCTTGGTCACTTGAATCATGATGGGATTGCTTATGTGAATTCTCTGAAATGATTTTCAAAACAGGGTAAGATTTGCTTGAAAGTTGGAAACACAGCCCTTTGGTTCAGTATTGGTTTCCATCTTTTAGCTAAGATGGCTTCCATCACTCCTCTTTCAAACCATCAGTTAGTTGTCTCTGTCCACAATCTGGACGTCTTGGTCGTTGAACCACTCTTAAATCCAGTGGTTTCTGCATTCATCCAGAGCCAGAGTCCTACAATTTTTAGATGTGTCTCTTGTGCTACAGGCTTGAAGTCAATGGCTAAACTGCCTCACCAATATGCAGTCAACTCTACAGAGCTCTGCTAACTAGTTAACATTGGAGCCAGGAGTACCGAAGCAGAGAGAACGTTGTAGAACCCCGGATCTTGAGGACTGGAGTTTGACACCACTGCCTTCAATCCAGAGGTGGGCGGATTACTAGATCATTAACTTCACTAGCCTTTTTGGAAAATATGTACTTTTTTTTTTTTTTACAAAATATTATTATGCTGCTGCTTGTAAAATTAATGGATACTCCCTCCAATACAAGTAACTTAAATTAAGAAAGAACAAACATATTTCAATCAAAATGTCTGAGACTCAAAGCTACAGATTGTTTTGAAATGTGACTTTTCTAATGTTGTTTTCTGTCTGCTGAGCCTGTTGGGTCACTTTCAGATCAACAAAACACAGTAAACACTACATAGTGTCACTGGTACTACATTATCTTGTTCCTAAATACTACGTGCTGTAAGTATTAATTGTAAAGTTTAATATTTAAAAAGTGTTTTTGAAAGCAAGTTTTTTTTTTTCCTGAATGTTATTCAGGAAGAGTAACATTCATTGCTAGACTTACTTGAGCACAATTGTTAACAGCAGTGTTATAACTTGGTTGTTAACTCAAAATCAAGAGAAGAGTTGCTTCCTTTGGCGAAAGGGAGAAAGTTTAGTGAACCATCTTTGCCCTTTTCAAGTTAGCGTCTAACTTCAGCCTCTGAAGATGCTGCTATCAGAACAGATTACTCTTTAACCTCCTTCTACACCCGCACTTGTCTTTTGATACTTCAATATTTATAGCTCATTCTGTGCTCTCCCTCAACTCATTCATATTTCATTAGCTTCAAAACATGTTTGGCCCTTCTTTGTTGGCTTTATGGTGCTGGTGGAGATAAAAAAAAAAAAGGTATAAAAGTGCATCAAAGTAACTAAAAAAGACCTTCTTGCCCCTCTGAGGGTCCGATGCTGTGTGAGCCGGGCTTGAAACTGAACTTATCCTCTGCAGTTGGCTCACCAGACATTGCTCTTCCACAAAGAATAATCATTTACCCAGAAATGCATGAGCAGTGGTGAGGAGAGGCATGTGACCCAGAAATCAGGCAGGTCAGACCTGAGGAGTCAGTCAGCTGACTGCTGGCAGGGGGAGGAGGGTCAAAAGACGAAACAACAGCTCTGCAGGCAGTGAAGCATCAAGGAGCTTTAATTGTACCCAGTACAGATCATCAGAAACTCAGCAGTGTAAGAAACACATTGTGAGGGGGGGAGGGGTGGGGGGGATGAAGGGAGAGCCTGTACAAACACAGATCCTTTGATGAGATCATCATCCACCTCTGGTGGATTTCTGGCCTTTTCCACTTTCTCACAGTTTAAAGCAGGAGTATGCAACTTTTATAAATAATGTTTTTTTTTGTTTTTTTTTTTAGTTTGTTTTTTTTACATATTTGTTAAAACTATCACCATGTCGTGACAGGGTAATATGGGACAGAAAATCTTTTTCCTATGGACTTGCTGTCATCTACAGAAACATACTGTTTTGTCAGAAACAGCCAATCAGAGCCAGGAGGAGGGTCTTAGCGCTGTCAATCACCCTCCCCCTTTGCTCTGCTACACTATCACAACAGAGCCTGTCATGAATGCTAAGACTAGTTAGCATGGCTACTGATGACAGCAGATAAATGGTAAGTTATCTCTCCACCATTAGCAGATTGAGCAGCAAGTAGAAAAGGATGATCAACAGCGCTCCTCCAGGCTCTGATTGGTTGATTTTGGTTGGGAGTGGTGCATTTCTTCAGACAGCAATAATAGCTCAGGAGGGGTGGAGGAGATCAGTCTTTTCACATCTGTCTTAAATTATAGTGACAGTTTCAACAAATATGCAAAAAAAAAAACAACAAAACATATTTTTGTAAAAGTTACATGTTGTAGCTTTAACAGCTAAACAACACGTTGTCATTCAGCCTCCAACCTGAAGCCCAAAAGCAGTAGTAGTAACATCATTATAGCCTGCACTGTACAGCTTACACATTTAAATCAGAACCAATGCAGCCTTATAGCAAAAATATATACTTTATATAAGTTTGTCTTTGCCTGAATTCCGAAAAAAAAGAGCATATAAACAAATATCTTTGTCCAGATCCAGTAAAGAGATATGTCAGTGGAGTGGTTCCAGCAAGCAGAAAGATGGAGGTCCACAGAGGGGCCCCGGAGGACGCCGGTGCCGCCACGCCCCGGGTTGTGTTTGCATGCAGCGCCCTGATGCCCCTGCCATACTGGTGCATCAGAGGAACGACCACCACGTCAAGTACCCAGATAGATTAGGGGAAAGAAAGGTACCATCTTTATTGGACATGAGACGTTCCCACAGTGATGGCGTGAACCACACACACACACACCAGAGTTCAGCATATTAAAATCTCTTACATCGATGTAAAGAACATTTACAGAGTGGAGCGGTGAGGCCCGCTGAGGCCCGGACAGACGGGAAAACAGCCGGAGTGTTAAACGGTGTTCTTCTATCTACAGAGTGTTTGTCTTTGAGTGAATTCAAGCCCTTTCGCTGATCTTGGATTTCGAATGTGGAGACATGAAAACAGGGAACCCAGAAAGGCAAGTCTAGACAGGACAGAGCTCATGATTTGGCTGCTTCCCAGGAAAACAGATTGTCACAAAGTCAGATGGACAACCACTCCCGCGTTCTGTCAGTCCACTCCAAAATGGTGGCCTTTGACTTTTTCGCTGTTCGGTTTCCGTGGCAACGACAGCCCTGGCCTTGCTGTGCAGAGTTCTGGAGCTACAGAGTCCAGTTCTCCCTCCCCTCACTGCCGCAGGTTCCTCCGAGCTTCCGGAGGCCTCAGAGGGATTTTCCAGGGGGCAGAGGTCGAGCAGAGGTCATTCCCTCCAGGCAGCTCTGCAGGTTCCAGCTGTGGATTTTTCAGAGCTGGCATGAGGAGGAACATTGGGAGTGTCTGCATGTACGTGTGTGTTGTGCATCCGGACACGTGCGAGCCGGCTAGTAGCCGTAGCCATCAGGGAAAGGCAGGGCGGCGGCGCACTGCTCCCCGGCCTCCAGCAGGTAGGGGGCGGCGTCGTCGTAGTGGGTGAGGGGCATGGTGTCGTCCTCCAGGCCCGGCAGGCCATCCACGTCTGCCTTCAGGTTGGGTCGCTGGTTGTCAGGGAACGCCATGGAGAACAAAGCCTCGGGATCGCACACAAACTTGTAGACGTACCGCTCACCCGCCACCTGAGGAGGATCACATGTTGGGTGTGAGCAGAAACAGACCCAAAATCCTCAGTAGAAATGTGATTCTAGCAGGAAACTAGGGATGCACCCATCCACTTTATTCACTTCCGACACAGATATCTTAGGCTTAGTATCAGCTGATCCGATGCAGAAAGACAGTCCAGAGTCGACTTAAAACTTTTCTTTTTTTAAACAGAGACATAAATTAATTGAATTAGAAATGTACTTGATAACTCTGTGCCAGTACGGCACACTCAAATACACCAACAGCTTGTTCAAACATGTAAAAGCAACACAGCTTTAATTTGTTCAGTCAGTGCAGTTAGGAGTAGAACAGCCAAAGTAAAATAAATAATAAAGAAATTGAAACAGGTTGACTGTCTTGGTCAAACATTTAGAGAAACTGCAAGAAACATTCTTTCAAATGGTTCACAAAGTCAAATTAGGATTTCTGAATAATAATAATAATAATAATAAAGCATGACATCACTCAGAAAACAAAATATAGAATTAGACTGAATAGATCCGCCTTTATGGATCGCCACATTGACACGATAGCTGATCTAGACATTGTTTTCAATATTAGTACCGATACAGACACCGATTGATCAATACATCAAATTGTATTTGTATAGCACATTTCAGCAACAAGGCATTTGAAAGTGCTTTACATGATAAAAACACAAAGTCATGCAACATAGAATCAACAATTAAAACATTACATTTAGTCAAAGTGCCATCATTAAATTCTTAATCCATTATGTTTCAAAAGCAACTCCAGTCTTATCAGTCTAGATTTAAAGGCACTAAGTGTTTAAGCAGTTTTGCAATATGGTGGGAGTTTGTTCCAGATTTGTGGTGCATAAAAGCTGAATGCTCAATTACTATTGGATGAGTGCATCTCTACAGAAATCTCAAGGATGGGAAGATTGGAAAACTGGAGCAGCGAGAGAAGAAAAAGGAACGTGCCTTTACCTTCTGCATGATGCCCTTCTCGTAGTAGTAGCGCAGCGAGCGGCTCAGCTTGTCGTAGTTCATGGCGGGTCTGTTTTTCTGGATGCCCCAACGACGAGCCACCTGACACACACCACCGGGACACACACAGACACACACACACACACGTAAGAATCGGGCGTTTGCAGGTAGAGGGGCAAACATGGCGGCAGGAAGCAGGCACCGACCTCCTCAGGCTCGATGAGTTTGAACTCCATGCCGCGGCCGGTCCAGGCAATGAAGTGTCCGTTGGCAGGGTCGTCCAGCAGGGTGACAAGGAACTGCCAGAGCTGCAGGGAGCCGCGGCGCTGGTAGGGAGGGCCGTCGCGGTAAGCAGACGGCTCCTGCTTTATTTTCCCTGCAAACGGAGGAAAGAGCGAAGGAGAGGAGAAGTAGAAGAGGAGGCAGAAGGAAGAAGAAGAAGAAAAAAGGCATGTGTGAATCAGAAATGTTCTGCGTCTCAGTTTGGTGAGACATTCCTACCAGATGGACAACAAAATGCACTGGCTGGTTATTATGCACAGGGCCGTGTTCATCACTAACCAACAAGTTACAACCACTTCCATCTGATGGTATGGAGACCAACGCAAAGAAGAACATTATTCTGAGGTGGAGGGAAATCAAACATTGTTCTCATCATTTTCATTCTACTAGTAATACTAATTTACAAATCAATAGTCTGTAATTCTGCTTTACACTAAACAGAGAGTAGGACACTGAAAACTGGAGGGAAGATGAGGAAAAAAAATGTGAAAAAAAATCTAATATATATTTGTTAATCATAAATTTTAAATCACAAGATTAATATCATATATTTTTCAATTGTTATTGTGATATATAAGTTAAAAATAATACATTGAAATGTTATTTGGCATGCTCTTTTATCTGATTGGCTGCCAGTCAAATTCTTCAAGAAACTTTTCCCCTCAGGGTAGAGTAGTTATTGGGACCAGAGGAACCGTCCATCAGCCCTGAGGAACTCCTGACTGATTAAAATCAGAAGGTATGAGGCAGCAAAAGCAAGAAAAAACATTCTAAAAGTTGATGTCTCTTTACATATTTTGTAGTTTTCTCTGTGGTTTGCCAAAGGGAGTCCCTGGCCAGAAGCTAGTGCTGTTAGAGGGACCACTCTAACCCATATTTCTGATTTGATCTAAACCATCAGAGATCAAAGTCTGACGCTGCCACCAGCACAATGGTCTGGTGAAAACAATGTGTAGTGATGCTGCAGCTTTTTCTGTGTATGCTAATGAGTTTGTCCTTGTCTGATCCGAGTTTCTTCCCCCAACGGCTTCTAGCAAACCCAGAACAGGACTTATTTTATGACTTTGAGTATCAGCCTCATCCCTGAGCAGCTTGTTGAAAAACAGAGCAGATTTTTACCTTCTAGTCTTTCAGGAACCACACACGTGTCGTCGAAGTACAGCTGTGGATCTCTGTCATATGAGTAGCCTGAAATGAACCAAGAGGCAAGGCAGCATGAGTCAGATGGAGTGTACACTCAGGCTAAAGAGGCTAGCTGCCTGCTAAGCAGTTTATACAGCAGCTTCCCAGGAGCCGGGGCCAAATGCTGATGTGTGTGTTGCTGCTGATGGCGCCCTCTCAGCAGCTCCACGAGCCACCAGGTTCAAGGTCATAGAGGACATCAAGAAATAACAAACACTTCTGACACACACAGACAACAACTGGGCTCTGCTCACCGTCATGGGGATTCTGGTAGAAGCTTCCTGCTCTCCCAAAGGACGACTGGCAGTTAGGCACTTCTGGAAACAAAACAGAGAGGAGAGCAGGCTTAGAATCTGGGATTAAAGGCTCAGATGAAGCAGGCTTCGTTTGTGCAGGACCACCTGCAGATGGAGCACACAGCAGCCCTCACATGTCTTCTGACTGGTGAAGTTCAATAGGATTAGCTGCATCCTTTCTGTTTTAAGTCTCAATGACAATCAGTAGCATGAGACCTCTCCCTCTTAAGGGTGCGTGCATGTTTTCGGCAGGAAGCTTCCCCTCCAGCCTTTAGGACCACTTCCTGTCCACTCGTGATCAATTTGAAGTTTTCCTATTACTTCCTCGACCGCTGTGCTCATGCTGAAAGGACAACTGGCTCCTGGCTGAGGAGCTTGACGTGTGCTCCCTCCATGCAGAGCTACGGCGCTGTGGTGACGTGGGTATTTAAAGGCCATAAGAGGATTTGTCATTACATCACAGGGCAGCACAGGCACTCGGCACAAAGCGAATCGGAACAAATCAGTCAGCGTGAGAGAAAAGTTTCTGAGCTTCAGCATAGAGGAGGGAGGGATAGATACATCAGGGCCAGAACAACAGCTGGGCTGGTGGGCGTCCGGATCCAACCATCCTCCGCCAGTCACTCTTGCTGCGTCCATGCCTCTCTGTCAGGATTGTTTGTTGCGAGAAGGAGAAGAACTGGCACCGTGCGCCCCCTCATGTGCCGTTTCAAAAGAGAAGAGAACTTGGCCTGATGCTAACGATCAACTGAAGGGCGTCCGTCCCTCTGAGGACACCAGCCTGGATCTGTTCTAGAAACCTTAAATTCATGATGCTAAAATTAAGGTCTTAAAAAGCCAATAATAACATTAAAATAATGTATGTTGGTCACATGTTAGGCTTAAATTTTGTCATGACAGGACGGTTTAATCTTAAACACTGCATGTAGTTTTTTTTTAATCTTGTGGGACTTTTCTGTCTGGCAAAAGTTTGAGTTGCGTGCAGATCTTCATTGCGTTCTGTTGCTCAAGACGGCTGAGGCTACTGGTAACTGGCGGCTAATATGTTGTTGCTAGATAACCATTTATCTGTGGCTTTGTGTCTATCATGGGTGATGGGCCTGATAAATGACAGCAACAAGTGAAAATTATTGCCATTGGGGTGAGAACCAACACACAGGAGGCAGCGCCGACGACAGCCACAACAATTTGAACTCTTTTCAACTTTCTAGTGTCTTGTCGTGTGCCCGTCTATGTGTATGAGCTCAGCATTTCACCTGCTTGAATGTCATCAGTCGTTTGCCTGTAAGAGAGCACGTGATTGTGGCCTCATCATTCAAGTTCCATAGGAAATGAATGGAGAGGCAGCGGCGTCGCCTCCTGTCTGTCGACAACTTTTAACTCATATTTATTTGTCTGTTTTTGCCACTGACTCACTCATGTTGCCAACCATGCGAAGCTGGGTCTGTGCTGCGCAAAAGAACTTCTATCCTTGACACCACAGGGCTTAAGGCGGTAGATAGATAAGGCTATAGATGCAGTATGACAATGAGAAGTATAAGGGTGCTGCCAAGAGCCACAATGAGACCCCAAAAATGTCACAATTTTTGCTGTGCTTGACTGTAATGCAGCAGGATCACCAAACAATCCCTGTATTTATAGTTCTTTTGGTCTTCAAGGTGGCATTAAAAACTTCTTATGAAGTCTTAAATTTGACTTGCTGAAACCTGGTTGGAAACATATTTACTAGTTGCTCTGAGGCTCCTCCTGACCAGCACACCTGACTGTGGCGGGACAAACAGCACCTGCGTGTCCAGGCCGCTACTGCATGTTAAAACTCACAGTCATGTGTTGATGCCAAGAACAAACATGGCCAGGCACATTCCTCACCCAGCCCCCCCACTGCACAAAGACTGCAGTCAGAGCACTGCTGCTCACCAGAGTCGAAGCAGAAGTCACGAGGCTCCTGTTTAATGGCCATGGGGTGGAACGCGGCCTGACGGGGGGGCACCATGGCGGGCACGCCCTGCTCGCTGTACCGAGGGTCGATGAGCTCCTGCTTGAAGCCCTGGGGAGGCACCGCCACCAGAGGCTCTGACATTTGCCGGTGGTACGGGGGGCGGCCGTCACGCGGCAGGCTGGTGCTGCTGGGGGGCGTGGCCAGGAACTGGGGGTGGCTTTGGCTCTCAGATGGGGGATAAGGTATGCACGGCTCTGACATCTGCCTCTGGAACCTAAACACAGAGGAGAGGACATCTGTGTTGAAGGACGGCTCACAAAGACATGGAATGAGACAGTGAGGACACAGTGGGGTACAGAGCTGGGGGGGCTCACCTGTGCTCAGGTGCGAAGCTGTTAGCATCCTGGCTGAGGGGCACGCAGGGCACAGCGAAGGGGGGGCTGTGCCCCAGGACGGCCTGCTGGTTGGGTGGCTGCTGTAGTGCACGCTGCGCCGGCACCGGGGTCTGATTGGCTGTGTGGGAATGAGGAGGTGGGGTCTGCGTTAGAGCCGTGCTGGTGGGGAGGCAGGGAGAGACCGGTGTGGAGGGGGGGGTCAATGGCTTGAATCCAGGGGTTGGCTTTCCATTGCAGGCACTGTGGATGAAGAGATGAAGGAATGAGCTGATTGGATGACATTCAGGGCGCTCTGCAGACAGAGTCGGTCATACCTGTAGCTGTAAAGGCACTTCTCTCCGTAGGGCATGGGACTGCTGTCCTGGTGGCAGGGGGACAGGTCCTTGGTGGAGGTCAGCTCTCGTTTGATCTTGGTTGGCGGAGGCCCATGAAACATCACTGCACAGGAGACAATGGAGAGCATCAGAAAAGCTCCAGCCATCAACAGATGCTATCTGCAGCGCGTTGGGGACTGACGGCTAAATGGACGCGTGGCCAGCGTCTGGATTCCCCGACTGACAGAGACACTTAGCAGGTCTTTATCATCTGCTCCAATCACAGCTGACGCTGCACCGCAGCATGACGGGAGCTGCGCTCAACATGCAACGACCATCAGAGCTCCCATCTGATTCCCATTAGGGCTGGCCAATAGCAGCACTCATGAATCAGAGCATGAATGATTTGCTAGTCGTTGTGCTGTAACCATTAGACACCGGCTGCAGCGCTCCGTGGATCGGCTGCAGTTTCCGGGGCGCCACATAATAGCCACAGAGAAACTGGATCCTGGAGCAGCGCGGCTGCAGGAGCTGAATGAATTATCCAGCAGGCTGATGGACCTGAGTGGAGCCAACGTGAGCATGTGAGCTCCTGTGTGTGCGCCTCACGCCGAGGTGGAAGTAACCCGGAGATTAGGCATGGTGGACAAACAAACTTCACTCCAAAGGACATATCAGCCAAGAGACGGGGGGCTATTTAGTATTGACAGATGGCAAACACTTAGCCTGTGACAGGATGCATTATGGGACACAGTTTGTAAAGTTACACAATAAAGAATGAACAGCAGTAGTTTGGTTAATTTAACCAGTCAGAGAGAGAAAAAAAAAGTAGTTGTTCATTTTTCAAAGTCAGATTTTAACCATTAACTATATGTTCAATTCACAAACCAAATATTTAATTTCCAAACTAAACATTTAGCTGTTAGTCTAAATATTTATGAACAAACAAAAACTTCACTCCAAATGACAATATTTAGCTTGCTAACTTAATATTTAGTTATTATTGTAAATATTTAGCTGAAACAATCTAGTTGTTTCAATTGAAACAACTAGATTAGTAAACAAATCTAGTTGTTTCAGCTAAATATTTGTTTACTAAATATAGTAAACAAATATTTAGTTTGTTTACTAAATATTTAGTTTAAAATGAAATGTCTAGTTTGGAAAATGTATATTTCATTTAAATATTTAGTTTGGAACTTTATTTGTAATTTTTATAAATGTATGAATAACATGGTGAAAATATGACTTTTGAAAAAAAATGGACACCCACATTGTTTCTATTTGACTAAATAAACCAAACTATCGCTGCTCATTTTGTACTGTGTAACTTCACAAACAGCACCCCATAATGCAGTTCTACAATGAAACAAGCTCGAGGATAATGCCGTGGCAACCATAGGGGTCAGATGACTGCATATACAGTGTGAATCTACCTGTACAAACAGCCTGGAAGAGCAGCTGTACAGAAACACAAACAGGACTGTGAAGCTGGAGGTTAGTTTAACCAGAACAACCACACCCTGTCATCACCTCCCACGCCTCAGAGCGACAGAGGAGGGCCAGTGAAGCTCCACTGGTTCTGGTTCAAACGTGTCAACAAGCTGCTAAAAAGCAGGTTTTAGTAGAGGGGAGGGGCAACAGGAGTCCGGGGGACGAGGAGGACTGCTCCAAAGCAGCTCCAACCACTGGATTCTAGCAGCACCCGAGGGATCTGAGTGTGAAACTGTGTGAAATCAGATTAGGACCTTGGCTCATGTGATGCCCCATGCCACTCGGCTGATTAAACTCAAAATGGAGGAGGCGGAGGGGAGAAGGTGGGAGCCGGGGGCGAGGAAGTCTAAACATCCAGAGCTGGAAGCCGAGCATGCAGACCCAGGTACTTACAGCTCTCTGACTGGAAATCTGGGACAAACTGCTCATCGTCGGGCACTTGGGCTGTGGAGATACAGGAAGACGGCACAAATGTCAATACACCACACACACACACACACACTGGAGTGGAGACACACTCGTGACTAATTTGCGTAAAAAAGTGAAGCAAGAAAGAGACAAAGACGGTCTGAGTCAGCCCTTTATCCTCTCAAGGACTTTGCTCTTCTTGTTCCGCTTGCCAGCTCGAGAAATAAAAACGTTGGACATTCTAACCCAGTTAAAGTTTAATGTTCCAAACGGCTGCCTGAACTTTTTAAATCACAGCCCAGAGGAGTGAGCCTACCTTCTGCGATCCAGATCTCCTGCAGCTGACTGAGATCTTGAAAGAGTTCTGGAAGTCAAAGGGAGAAAGACATTAACTGCAAGTCATCCGACATAAAAACAAACAAAAACAAAAAACAACAAAAAAAAAAGGGACCAGAGCTCTCACCTTCTGTGTCCTGGGCGAGTTCTGTGTCCACAAACTTTCTCTTCCTGTCGTTCAGTGGCCGGGTGTTGGGCGAGTCGTCTGCTGCAGAATTCTGAGAGAGATGAACAGAAACCATGACGACCAGCAGCAGCAGCAGCAGACACCACTTCCATCAGCTAATGGGGCCGATGTGAGAGGCTGGCAGCGAGGCAAGTCCACTTACACTGGGTGGGACCATGAATGGGACCTGCTGGTCGTAGAATCTGTCCATGCTATCTGTGGGATGGCACTTCCAATGTGGGAGGGAGGCGGAGGCAGCCACGTGTGGATTCGCTGAAGCTGGGACAAAAAAAAAAAAAAAGACAAAGAAAGGTGAAACAAATCTCCGGGTACCAAAACTCCTCTGCGCTCTGGTTGACCTTGACGTACGACCTCAGCCCACGCAGAATGACGCCTCATTACATGGAGCTGCGTTCTGTTGTGATGCTACAACAAACCCACCCTCTTCCTTCAGCTCTGTGTTTAACCAGCAAACAGAGGGACACATGCAAGGCGCTTATATAATCAGCAGCTCCTTTCCACTGTAATCAGCTTCCAGGATCTTTAGTGAAAACCCTTAGAGATGCTTCCAGCTCAGCAGAATGTGGGCTGGGCGCTACATCACAAAGCTCCAGACCAAAAAAAGTCAGGTCAGGGGGCTGATTAACCCCTGGAAAAGGCTTGAGGAAGTCATGGGGTGACGATGCCAGTGTTACACCTGGCCGTACCAGAAGTCCCGGCCGGCTGCCTTAAACACACAGCACTGCAAGCTTCGCCGGGTTGTAGCGCTGCCCCGTCCTCACCCAGCGCAGCGATGTGACTCAGTCCTCTATCTCCTGGTAATGGATGATGAATAAAGGATGGCCACTGGGCAACAATTACAGCTGCCAAGAAGAAGGTTAGGGCCCCGCACTACGCACGGAACAAAACTTCAGTTGTAGCCGCATATTGCTTTACTAGTTTGACTCCTGGGGATGTGGGAGAAAAAAAAAATAAAAAATTGAGTCAATTAGGAAATCAAATCCTGAAGCATGGCTGGACCAGAAGATGTTCTGTAGACATATAACAGAATTATTGTTACTGTATTTTAGAAGTGAATTACATAAAATATACTAGTATTATAATGAATGTGTTTGTCTGATATGATTAAAGGGCAATTTCACAGTTTTAAGGAATTTAGTCCAGTTTTGCTTGGGGCTATTCAGAAACTAAAATACTTCCACTCTACTCAGACCAGGAATATTTGATTTTACCAAGCCTGCCGCATTTTATTAATTGCATGACTAATTAAAATGAGCTCAAAAATGATTGTTATTTTTTTCAAGGGCAGTTTTGTTTACAAAGACATTGTAATCCATTTTATTTCCAGTTTCTGTTTTGTGTGTTTTTAAAAAAATTGTTTTTGGTTCAGTTTTATTTTGGATATGTGAAATGACTTTTTGGTATTTAGTCCACCTTAGATTGACTCCTGCTAGAAAAGAGACAGATGTCAGATGAGTCTATGAACACACTGGCCAACAGTTATGCTGTAAGTGATCAAGTTTAATATATTGCAGATATATTAAACAAATAGTTTCTGTTAATTCCTTAAGTAAGTTTTTGTTGGATTTTTAACTATGTTGTTTAATGTTTGGTCTTTAAGTTGTTATCCTTCTGAGAAGAAATCATTTCTATCATCTAAATATGTAGGAGCACAATTGCTAAATTTCATACATAATCCTGACATAACACTTTACAGTCTGCTAGAAAATCTCTCAGTCAATGCATAAAAATACGTCACCTATGCACTACTCTGGTTCAAATACAAGGTGAGTGTTTAATGGAACAAAACTTTTGCAGATTTGTCAGGCTAATTTACCAAATACAGACAGGTCGATTGGTGTTTACTGAACAAGTATCTTTGTTGGTGAGATGGGACCTCCTTGTCATTGCCCCCAATCTTTAGCACCTTCCAGACATCCTCAGTTAGATTCAAGTCGGTGCTGAGCAACTCAAAATGTTACTATTACGTTATCAAGAAGCATGTTGGTTAGATTAAAGCGTTACTCATCTCTGTTTGGGGTATGAATTACACTGGGCTTATCTGAGGAATCCTTCCATGGCTCGACTAAACACCAACAGGACCCCATGTACGGTGGTCTAAACACGGGTTTATATGAGTAAGCTTTTCACAAAAAACTGTATTCTGCGGCGAATCTAGTATGACCAAAGTACCGCTACTTTTAAACTAGATCCGATCAAGAGTAGTAATCGAAAACAATGAAATATAGTCCTTTATTCAAATAAATCGGACACTAACCTCAGCAGCACAATTAGTCTTTAGCATCCGCTTTAAACCGAACCTGAGGAAGATCAAAAGTGCGCCACAGTCTCCCGAAAGCAGTCGCAGCTTCACGCGACACAACAGAACTAATATTCAGCAAAAAACACAAACAAACAAAAAAAAAAACACACAACAAAAGGTCACCTCTTCTGTAAAACTTCTGTTTAAGCCGACGGTGGCGGTCCGAAGTTTACTCTGCTCACAACCCAACACACACAGAGACACACACACACACACACACACAGAGACACACACACACACTACCACCTACTGTCCCCCGCCCTTCCCCCAACCCAACCCTCTTGTTTTCTTCAATGAAGTGAAACTCGATCCGTGTGGAATTACAGAGAGGGTGTGTGGGGGGGGGGGAGGGTGATCCATCCATTCATAAAAAAATAATAATAATAAAAAATCACAACCAGCCGTCCAACCGCACAGAAAATCCAAAGCCAAAACACGAACAGAAACATTGGTAAAATATTAAATATAAACCCAGATTTAAAACACAACACGTTGCGATAAACTGTACCTTTACAAGTCGACAACAAAGTACATGTAAATCAAATCAAAGCGTTGCGTCTGTCCGCTGTCTAAAAACTACGAAGCTAAACAAAAAACAAAAAAAAACACGCTTCTCTCAAATTAAACAGTGCAGCCTACCTTCGCCTGTATGTTAAACGTCCTGTATGTCGAGAAAATGCAATAGAAATATCCAAATAAAAGTACAACGTGTCGAAGAGCCGCCAACCCGTCTACGCACTTGCTTTACTGAAGCTTCTCCTCCGACTCACAAAACTTGACTGAGCTTTTTCTGTAATGGCCCGGCGCTTTCCCCCTGCGCTCGAGAGGCATGCAACGGTACACGCTGATTGGTGGGTCGAGTCTGCCCGTCAAACACGCAGCCAATAGCGTCTCCCTGGTTTATGACTTATTCATGAGATGCAGTTTGACCAATCACGAGTCAGCAGTGTCCTATTTTTATGAATGGCTGGATTTCATTCACATTTTTTTTTTCAATCATCGCTGCCAGACGTGTTTGTTAAAGGGCCAGCAGCAGTGGAAACGTACTGGGAGTCAAATCTACAGAACAACACGAGCGTCATCCTGGGTTTCTGTCCTCTCAATCGGCAAATTGGAACATAATTGTACTAACTCGGCATAAGCATGCAAATTTATATTTAACTACTTAGTAGTTTACTCTTCCAGAAATAACATGTACACAAATGCTATAAATTATATGAATCAAAATCTGAAAAACTATTTGAGCAATTTGTGTTATTTAGTTTTCAAAGTTTATGGAGTTGGTGATATGTTTTTCCTATAAACAACATTATTTTCTACCTAGCACTGCTGGTTTAATTTAGAAGCCTTTATGCATTGTAAGCACAGTTGCTTTGGGAACCCTAAAACAGCGCTTTAGGTATTGATTTGGCCTTTAAATGTGCTGATCAGGTCACTAACTCTTGTAGAAGTGTCCAGTCAGATACAGATATATTTTTAAATGTTATGAACTTGCTTTTAAAGGGAAAACCGAAATACCAGACTCATATTTTCAGGTGACAGGTGCTGGAATCCAAAGGTTGGAGTGCATGGACGAGTGACGATCCTGATCATATTAGGAACTCCTCATGTAAACTCTATCTGACTGCGAATGTCACAGTTGGCTCCAACAGCTGGTATGAAATATATAATCCCTGGTAAATCCCTGCAGCTACGATGTGGCGATTATGAGAGTGCTGCTGAGGCAGTAATAGTAGGAAGAGACAAACACATATGTGGCTGTCACATAGAATCTCAGTGGTCAACCAAAGGCCTTGGGCCTACGGCAAGCAGGTTGTCTTTCAGCATCAGCTGAAACAAGGAGAGGGGGCAGAAATATCCACTGACATTCTCGACTGAGCATAAATAGCAGAGGACATCTCAGTCAGTGAGACTATCTGAAAAGCAACAGCCTGCAGGTCCGCTGGCGTTTGGTGCTGCGGATGTGGTGGGTGGCCATATGGAGGCACATTGTGCTGCTGTTCTTAACGCTTTCCTTAAATAAATAGGCCACGTGTGACGGCTGACATGCTGTTTGTTTAGATACCGCTCTCCGTTTCTCTCTGGGTGGTTTGGACAGTGAAAGTGGGTGTTGTGAAGACGAGGCCGGCTTTTAAGCCCAGGAATCTTGTTCCTTCCAAGACCGCTACTGTAGGTTAGTGTGACACTGACGTAACGGCCAGGTCAGTGAAGAGCGTTATCTTGGAGCCATGTAGGCTAATCCTGGTAGTTTGCAGAGCAAGGTTAGAACACGGCAGACACACCAACCAGGTCCTAAACCTTAGTGCAGCCTTCATCTGTGCACGTCTTAAACAATTTCAGATATTCAAAAATGAGTAAACAGTTTGAAAAGCAAACACAGCAGATGGAGCAGTTACAGAGATTTAAACAACATTACATAATGTTGAACAACAGTAGGGTTTGGCTTGTATCTGTCCCACTTTGCTTTCCTGGATCCCTTTAAGCTGGATTAACCCCTTCTCGTTTTAAATGTGAACTAAGCTCCAGTTCAGAGTGGTTTCTGAAAAGATTATGCAAGGTACAAACTTTACTCAAGATCAGTGTAGACCCAGAGAATGTTTCACTGTATGCTGCTAAAGTCATTCAATACAAAGTCATTTGGCTGTATTAATTGGACAATAAGATACAAAAATCAATTTCATCAGAGCATCTTCTTCTCCTGCTTGACTTGTGGGGAAAAAAAACAGTTTTCCATGAAGATCAGACGAACAGATCCAAAGATATATACAGATCACTGTTTGCTCATCTACTGACTGTATTTGTTCCCAGTCAAAGGGATAAACCTTGATCCTGGTTTTATTAAGAACGCTGCAGAAGGAAACTTAGAATTACAGGTTCCCCGAGACTGACAGCTATAAACTGACGCTCGTTTCAAGAATTGAGAAACGGAGATTCACTCAGTCTGGCCACAACAGCCAAACAGCGCTGATGCCGTGGAAACCAGATCGAAGACGAGGATGTCCCACGTTCCAAGCTGCTAACGGCTGCATTGCTTTTGGCTGAGGACGACACAGTCAACAACACACTGCAAGCTGTTAGCCCCGCATCTAAATGTTCTTTATTATTTTTCAGATGATCAGGTGATTCCCCAACTAGGCAAGTTACTAGTTTTATTAACAGCTGCCCTAAGCCATTATTTATAGTTACTCGTAGTCAAACCATTGTTGTAAAGCATTGCACAGAATTCATACTTGTACGTTTGCGTTTTGCATCTCATCTTACCGTCATTGCAGCCTCAGTGAAGTGTATAGTGATGAGAATTTTGCCGCGGAGCGTCTCAGCAAGCCTGTCCCAGCTTGCAAGCATCTGTAGACATGCACATTTCAGAAAGAGTTAAAATAGAAAAGCAGGGCCTCTGTGCGCAGGACGCGCTCACTGAGGGACAAGATGCTACTCGTATCCTATTAATAGCACTTTGGGAGATAATTCCTGCCTTGTCATCACAGCAGCCAAACCCAAGAAGCCTTGCCAAAGGCTGCTGGATAATAATGCTTTCTTTCACCATCTCTCTTTTTTTCTCTCTCTTTGTGTCCAACACCTAATTCAGTGTCTGCTACAGCCAGTTCTGAAGATTACTGCTATTCTTCAGATCAGGGGAAAAAAAGCCCACAATGATAAAACATTTTCTGTTGTTCCTTATTTGCATTGAGACGTTGGGTTTTAAGTCAGTGACATAGCTTGGAATATCAGGCTCAGGGTTTTAGTTCAACTTTAGACGCTCAGTGTTTGACTGCAGGGGCAGAAAATAAAGGAAATACACGGGTTACACAGAAACGCACTTGGAATCTGCTTCTACACATGTGGAAAGAAAAACACAAACGAGAAACCACAGCGACAAACAAACCATGGCATGGATAAAAACATCACGGAAACGCACACGGTACTAATTAATACAAGATGCATTTAGAGGCAGAATGTGTTAATACCTGAACTCATACCTGAGTAAACACTTTGCGTGTGTACTTGTGTGAGCGTGCTTGTGTATATAAGGTTTCTCCATAGGAATGCTCAGTAGTGGGTGTGATGACCTGATGATGGAAGGCAGACATGGAGGAGGTCAGAACCCAGACATCCAGAGGTCCTCCAGAGAACCCCCTCCTCCTCCTGACCTCCAACCCCAGGTGGTGTACAGAGAAGGTGGGTGTGGAAAGACCAGGCATTGCTCCACCGGGTCAAACGCATCGCTGATGCCTGTTGTTACAGGACGCATTTAAAATGGGGTGGCAACGGCCGATGGAGACACCCCCTTCCAGAACCCTCAATAGCTGCGTTTCCAATACAAATGTGTACAGATCTTTCTCTATGTTCTGCTGCTGCTGAAAAACACAATTTTGCATTTGCATTGTTTTCACTAAATAAGACAATTAAAATCACGTGTTGATTTTATTCACGAGATAAGTCATTAAAAATCATGGCAGCAACAGATGTAAACAATTACATGTGATTTCTTCACAATTTAGCCACGGTGCCAGAGCTCATCATCTGTCAGCCAATCAGAGGAGACGTCGGTGTGTGTCAGGCGTCGGAGTGACACACTCTTCAGTGAAGATATTTTGTCAGCATATGATGTTAAACAGAATCAGGGCTTTGTTTAAGCACAAAAACCAGCCTCGTTATGCTTCACCATGTTATGATCAAAACGTAGATTTTTAAGGACGTAGAAATATCAAAAGGTTAGAGCTTCTGAACCTTCTCCAAACGCAGTTTGGACTTTCAGCTTCTGGCAGATATTCAGTACTAATGTGTGGTTTTGCTTGTGCAAATCAACTAAATGACAAAAACAAAGAACACACCAAATCCCATCTGTGCTGGTCGGATGGGAAGAAATGTCGCGATCTGTTGGACCTTGAGTTTAGTTTGATTATTTTTCTCCCAGCTTGTGTTTCATTAATTTCTGTGTGTTTGAGCTCCAGTGTTGCTTTCCCCTCAGTTCCTCTGTATCCTGTCCTTCTGGGTTTCAGTCACATAAGGTCAGAGCCTCCTGTTATTCTCATTCTGGTTTCCTTTTCCCCCTATTCCATTAAATATTCCTTTTCTCAACCCTTCCTGTGGGCCTCGGCTCTGCACGTTGGCTCTCAACAACACTCATTGTGACAACAGGAGGATCAAAAGTGACTGCAGTTACAGACTTTTCAGTCAGAATTTGAGACTGATTTTGCCTTCATTCAAGAAAGCAACTAATGTCTGTCAGGTCAGGGATGGTAGGTTACAAATGCAAAGCAATAACATCAACAATGTCAATTGGACAATATATGGTGGATTCATAAAAACTAGTTCAAGCATTTTAGTCTGACTGAAGTGAGCTTAGAACTAGTTCTTGTTAAGGGTGACCTTACACAGCTGTGTTGGTAGAAGTGTGATAGTCTAGTAAAAGTCTCGGGTTAAGCATGACCTTAGACTGGTAATGCCTAAGGTCATCTAAAGCTGCAATTTGACTGTCACTTTTACAAATGTTTTCTTTTTTATGTATATTTGCTGAAATTGTCACTAAGTTGTGACACCTTAATACGAGACAGCGCCAACTGGCGGATGATTGACAGCGCTAAGGCCCGCCTCCTGCCTCTGAGTGGTTATTTCTGTTTAGCACTGGGAGAAGGCAAAGAAACAATTTTTTTTCAGATTGTTTCTCATACTAAACTGTCATGACATAGTGACATATTCAACAAATTAAAAAAATCTGTTTTTATAACAGTTGCATAATTCATCTTTAACACAGTGATGTAGTCGTAATGCTGTTTTAAAAGTTTACAAAATTATGTTTGAACAGCTATTGTTGACACTGATTTATTTTAACGTGCAGAAATCTGTTTTCCTCTGGCATAAAGTGAGCACATCTTTTGTTGCTTTTTGTCTACGATTGCTTCTCAAGAACTCTAACAAAATCAATTGGAGTTCAAACGTAGCTTAAGTGGAACCAAAAGATGCCGATCAACTTGCAATTGCATTCTGTTTGTTTAGTTCAGGTGATTAAAGAAAAAAAGAAGAAAAAAAAAGGAACAAAAACATTACATTAGCTCCTTCTGTTCATCGTCAGATTCTGAAGTGCATTGAGATGCCAGCAGTTAACATTCAGTGAGGGTGACAATGTGCAGAGGCAGATCCAGGCTGCAGAGGCTGGACATATTGATTCTCCAGGCCCTCTCGGTTTGATCAGCTTCTGGATAGCTGGGGGGCAGAGCTGCCCTTGACTCCCTCCGACGCTCTGACCCTAAAGACGCGTCACGCTGCACAGACGCACTTTTTCTGCAGCAGATCGTGTGATGCTCTGTCCTTTTGTCTACGGCAGTCTCCCCTGAACCTGCAGGGTGACTTCCTGATTAAAATGAAGCGTCTGGTTCTGGTTCCATTGTTCTGATGATTTCACTCAAACAAGCAGCAGCTCTTAGTTGATCCTGGTGTCACTCTAATGATTCCCTGTGGATCACAGCGCTCTGAACTAGGAGCTCTCTTTGAATCTATACTGAAATGACACAGCATGAGTGAGAGCGGTCTAGCAGTTAATGCGTGCAGCTTTAACCCACTTTACAGAGCTGTACTGTTATCTCTGTGCCCACATTTCTTCATTTTTAATTTTACAATATGCAAATTGATCAGATAAAAGAAATACTGTGGAGGGTTTATCCTTATTTTAGCAAATTATTACGTTCATCCCTCAAACTTGACTGTAGCTGATTCACTACTTTCCGTTTATCTCAGAAGGTGGAGAATCCAAAAACTGTATGAAACTCACTTCAGCTGTTCTCTTCGCAATTTGGAAAGGCTGGTAAATTTGGGAACAGTTCTTGCGTTTCTGTTACAAGTGTGCCCAAAAGTTTAACAATACTCCACTAATGCCAAAAAAACACAAGTTTGCAATTGCGTTGTTTCCTTTAAATAAGAAACATATTAAAATTACGCCAGCAGTTAATTACTTACCGTGTTCACGCGGTAATTAAAAACACATCACACCATCATCCACTGCTTCTTCCTGTCCTTTTATTTGTCTTTTCTGACAGCAACATCTGGTTGTTTGTCATGTGACTCATATGATATATTTTCATTGCAATTTTGCAAAATATACTAATTTTTATACAGCTGCAAACCCACCTGATCCCACACCAAAAACATTTAATCAAAAAAAAGTAAGCTTTTCCACGAAGCAAATTTATTTTGCTAATTCTAATTTGCGCAATTTTACAGCCAATGCAAACACAGCTTTAGCCAACATGACCAAGCAAACTGTCACAAGCTAACCATCTAGCCTTAAGAGCAAAAATGAAGCTCCTGTTCTTTTCAAACAGTCAAGTTATGTTAACAGACAAAAATTAACCCCGTCTTCCAAAAACACAATCATTTTTTTTTAATTATCTTAAATCACTTGTTAACTGCTGTGTGATCTTTGCTGCCTGTGGTTGCCAAACTACAACCACAGGCAGTGCAGAGAATCGTCACTGATCGCTGATTGGCCCGATTGAAATTCTACCGGAGCTGTGGTCCAGTTGTTACCATCGTCTGACGTGAAGAGGAGGAAATCTTCATCTCTAACAATGTGCAACTGTCATAAAGTTTCTTAGTTTTTTGCTTAAAGGTGTTTAAGCAAACACCTTTAAGCAACAGTTTATCCTACTGTCCTGTAATAGTTGAACATTAAAATCATTTTTATCACAATATTGTTATACTGGCTCACAGTCAACAATATGCATTTGTCATCTTCTACTCCATATGAAGCATGTACAACTTTTTGGATGGTGAAAAAGATTTGAGAGAATGGATGAAAGGCTGAGACTCCCCAGCAGCATTCTGTTCGTTTTACAGGGAATACAGAACATGGGGTTCTTGCAGTGGGTCCTTCTCTCGTCCACAGTCGACATAATGAAACCAAAAAATGTCACCATTGATGGGCACTGGTGGTAATGAATTTTTGCACTTCTGCTGTAAAATGAGAAAAAACAAAAAACAAAACAATGTGACACTAGTGTCTGGAAAATTGCCTTTACACGGTGAGTAATGGCTCCATGACTGCTTCATAAGACCACCTACACGATGAACATGACAAAGAACGTTACCTTTCTTCTTCTAATTGTATTTAGTCAAAAATAAATAAATAAAAAAATACATCATACCTATGTTGTCCTAATTCTGGCTTGATATTTGAGCTGTCTTCGGCACAATTGACTGGATTTTGTTTCCTATCATAGGCAAAATGATTTTTGCCGGTTTGTACCAGGCTAAGCATTGGCCTAGCCTGGTATAAACAGCTTTGCTGGAGGCGTGGACTCTGTTGAAGTTTTAAACAACTGGATCAGATTTTATCCAGTCGGATAAAACAGCCAACAGCACACAAGTTGTTTACGGCAACTCGTGTCCCGTAAACAACTAACCGTCTCCTAACCGTCTCCATGTTTTAACCATCTCGTTGCTTATTTATAGCAAAGATAAATAATTTGGAACAAGCCCTCTACAATTATTCTATCCACTTTATGGGATGAAGTATCACACATTGTCCATGTGAGCGGATAAAAACATCAGCCATGCTTAAAGTTGCTGCTTCTGGAGCAGGAGCTGTTTTCTGGGTGAACAGCCTCTCAGTCCATGTTGATGTGAAACTGTCTTTGTGTGGACAGCACCAGCAGGCGTGGACCTTTGGACTTCAGTGTTGCTTCCATGTTCCTGAACAGCCCAACCACATTTCCTTTAATCTGAGACTTGGACACAGCTAACTGTTCTAAGCTAGCTTTGGGGAAGGGACAAAGCGGGCCAGTATTAAGCTTCTGGAACGGTCCCAAGCCCAACTTTTCTAAATTTTAAGGGTACACTCGAAAATCGGGTTCGTGCCAGGGCACCACGAACTGGTTCTGTCAAGAGGAAAGCTTAAATGTCAAACCAGTATTACACCAGAAAGGCGACAGAAAGTGTGGTCAAGGAGTTCTTGTATGAATTGTTTTGAACCTGCAGGTAGAGCAGTTCTGACTCTCTGTGGATCAGAGAAAACCTGATCCTAAATGTACGTTGCGTATTCACTCTGCCCTGGAGAAATGAATCACTAAGAACCTAGAATGAATGTGACCTGCATGACGAATGCACAGAAACCTGTGATTGTGACCAATGTCAACATTAAGCACTTTAGACAGAGTAGAGCTCCGTCTCTATTGAAGCTGCTGGTTTATCTTTAGAGATAACCCGCCTCTGGAAGGCTGCGGCACAGATAAAGCAAACAGGTTTGATTCTTTTGTCGGTTTAATGAGAGCAGATTACATCACACTGGTGAACAGCCTCGTCTGCTAAACAAGGGCTAGCATGCCACACAACGAACCATGCAGGTACCGATACCTCATTTGGCATCAAATGAGGTATCCTCATCTGCTCCTCATTTGTTCGGATCAACATGACTGTGAAAGACCATTAGCACAGAGTGGGTCAGTTTATTTGTTAAGGCAATTGATTGCTACAAAGGACAGAAACAGATATGAGTCGTGACATGCACGGGAAAATCATCCAGTCGGCCTTCGAGTGGACGTCTACGTTGCCTGCCCATTGGCCTAACCTGCAGACTTTTTGGAGGCACCCTCCTTTTTCTGTTCGGACTTATCCTGCACGCTAGAACAAAAAAAAAGGAAAGCACAACAAATAAACCCAGGGCAGAAATGGAGATATGTCTGATCAGTTGGATCCACGCACTCTGATTTGTTCACTCTTTGTCTCAGCAGGCATGCAGTGATTTAATTAACTTCTGATAAAATATTATAAACAAATATGTACACTCTGTAATATAGGCATGAAAAACCATTCTCTCAGTAAATGTACAGTTACTGTAAACATGCACTCTGTAACCACCGAGTCCAGCTGGCACCCAGGCTCCTTTTCTGTACATGCTGTTGTTATACTGGAACATTTCAGCATCAAAGCCGGCCGCTAAGATGGATGTCTCTGACTGATGGACATCATCCCAGATTCCTAAACGAAGCCGAAGTGATGCCTCCGACTGGTTTCCATGGCGCCTGGCCTGAGCATGGACTCAGTGGATGTTAAAGGGAGTCAGGGTGTGACAGCATCGAACGCCCAACCCTGCAGTGGAGCTCAGTTTGGACCGTCAGAACATCTCGGTCTCCCTCTGCCCTGCAGCAGCAGCACTTTTCCACATCATCTAATTCACATCACATGAATGTCATGGCAGATTAAAGGGTTAATTTGTATTTTTTTAAGTGATGTTCTGTTCATAATTTCATCAGGAATAGTTTCCTAAGTAGAGGCAAATGTATCATGTGAGTTTGCAATGAAGAAAGTAAATCCTCATTGCAAACAGAGCAGTGGAAGGCTAACAGCTAGCATGCATTTAGCTTATTTTAGCTATTTAAAGTAGCGAGATAAGCTATTTAGCAAAAATAGGTTATTTCAGGGGGTTTTTTTAAAGTAAATGTTCACACCTGTGGGAACCAGTGCTGTTTGTCCATGTTGATTCCTCAATGGTTTCAATTGAACCTCAAAATATTAAATATACTCACAACTTCCACGTTATTGTTTATTTAACAAAGATGAAGCTAAAACTGAAAAAAAGAGGAAACTTCGGGATTAAATACCTCGAATTTCCTGAATGACTTGAAATCTCACAGAATTTCAATGAGGTGTGGACTTCAACTAAACCAGTGGTTCCCAAACTTTTTCTGCGCCCCCCCCTATGGATTAGAAATGGCTGTCTGGTTGAAACGACGCGTGGGAGGCGGGGGGGGCATCGACTTTTTTGGGGGCAAAATGAATGTACGTAGCTGAAAATAGACACCAACATCGGTAGCCTACAAGGTACTTGTTAAGCTTAAGGTTCTGTATTGATATTAGCTAGTCATCTTTTAGCTAACATTACCTGCATCCAACAGCTTTACTCAACTCAGTCGGTTAGTTTGGAGGGAAAAACTGTGAAAAGTTCTTTGCGTTTTGCTGGTTTGCTGCCGTGATTCTAACACAAACCTACGTAGCTCCGCACAGCAGCAGCAGGTCTCCTTCACAGGTGAAAACCCAGCGCGAGCGTCGTAGCGCTCATGTTGCGTTTAAAGGCGGCTCGGAAAAACAGGTTACAACATGTTAACAACGGATTAAACAGTTTTAACTGCTGATAAAAGTGACAGAGGACACAAATATGGGAAGTGTGGAAGCCTCTACTGTATCAAATTGACATAGGAATAACAGAGAGTTGGCCATTCTAAGGTAAAAACCCAGCACATACAGTGTTCATGTTTTGGGTTTTTTTTTCATCCAGATGGCTTCCCGCCCTCCCCCAGCCCTCCCTGCAGTGACACGGCGCCCCCCCCAGGGGGCGTGCCCCACAGTTTGGGAACCTCTGAACTAGACCATTGCAACTTTGACTCTATGCAGGCATTATTTTGTGGATTTGCTGCTGTTTTGGAGTCGTTGTTTGGTTGATGGAGCAGTTTCGAACTTCTGCTGTCAGACAGAAGACCTGACTTCTGGCTGTGGGGTTCATGGTCAGTTTTGTGGTTCACTCGGGTGCGGCTCTTTCTCTCTGCAGCCCTTCGGTGAAAGCCATACTTGTTGAGTCTCTGTATATCTGTCCTGTCACGAACTTTAACGTTCACCATGCAAACTGGTAACAGCGTGATCTAATATGGAGGTCCTTTGCTTTCATTTAGCTGTTTCTCTGAGCATCTGGTGTAAATTTGCTAAGACCTCCACTTCTGGAGAGCTTGGCAGCTGCCTTACTGCTACTTCGCCTCCTCAGTTACTGCTAAGCTTTTAGTTTCTTATGCACATCGTTACCATTTTAGCTTCATCTTTATTTAATAAATAGTCACAGTGTGGAGCCTGGTGTGTGTTTTTTCCAGACTTGAGGTTAGATTTGAATCATTTTACAACCTGGCAAAAAAAAATGCGTTTTGGTATGATCAAGTTTTAGAGTTTAGCTGGAGTGAACTTTCTTTGCACCATGATGATATCATTTGATCTGATTAGACGGACTGGAAAAGTGCTTTTGGAGAGCGACTGCAGCAGTGGAACGGTGATCTGAGCCAAAATTTGCCACATTTCAACAATATATTAAAAGACATTCATGTGTACATTTACAGTATATGTGGGCTAGACCTAGTTTCCAGAAATATACATATTCTATCTGCACATACTCTTCTAATATACTTTGTTGGGACAGTATACATTTGCTATGAACACCAAACCAAGCTTTAATATTACTACGTTTTTCATTTCAAGCAATTTTCTTTTTTCTGGCATTAACTCCTGATGTACCTCAGTGAAGGTTTGGCAGCACTCCCTCAAAGTTTGACTCAACTACTAAGGGTCGAGTCTCAATAGCTGCATTTCCATTGACCACATAATTTGGCATTTCAAAAATAAACTCGCTTAATGGAAAACACACCAACTTTGAAAAAAAAACTCTTGTTTTTGGCTAAATAGTTTTGCCGTTGGGATGAATGAGTTTTTTTTTTCTTTGGCTGTCTCTAAATTATTGTACTTTGCAAAACTGCAAGCAACAAGATGTTGCCGTTCGTGAAAACCACAAAGAAGAAGACGGCAGGAAGTAGCTGGAGGATGATGGCGTGGCGTGTTTTTTAACAACTTATCGTGTGAACAAACTTATTCACGTGTGATCTTAATTGCGTTTCTTATTTAATGGAAAGAACTCAACTGCAATTTGTTTTTCTCCATCATTAGCCTAATAGTGACAAAAGTTTTTCTCACATTTGCAATGGAAACGCAGCTAGTGACAGAGACCCTCCATGCAATAGACACACAAGTTTGTTTGACCTGTCGATGTTGAACTACATCAATAAAAGTCAGAAGTGGCCCGCGCTTCAGCAGCCCTCGGGGCTTTTGACGTCACTGGAAGTGTGCGCTGTGCTGCTCACAGGAGCCGATTCTACTGCAATCAGGAATTTTGTGTTACAGCACATGCATCACTTTTCTAACAGAAAGCAAAACTGAACCACATTGTCTCTATGATCTACTTTCAGTCCAGACTGATATCGCAGCAATAGTGGAAGTTTTCCGTGCCGGGAGCCTCCGCCAGGTTGTCCACACAGCCAGGGAAAGTGCTCTAAGGGGTTTTTCTTTTTGTAGGACAGTGATACTTACACATACTAAATCCCTGCATGCTTCCGTCGTTTTCAGGCCACTGTTACACCACGACGCCATCAATCTGCAAGCGCAATCGGTGAATAATGAATGAGGCCTTTCCTTTGCTGTGGCGTGATGAGAGTCTGTGGGGAGATCCGGAGACGAGCGCTCTTACAAGCAGCCGTTGTTTCATTATTCATACGGGTTCTTCAACCAGGACCAGGATCTCACTCTGTTCACCTGGATGCTCCCCCTTCCTCTCTCCCAGTCGTAGTGTTTCGGATAGTCGCGTGATCGTCTGGACCGAGCAGCAGAACTCAGCTGGCCGGGTCGTACTGATGTGAGACTCGGGTTTTCAAGTGGCTGAGGGAGAGGGTGTTTTTGGACTCCAGGGTGACGGAGTTCTGTCCGTTCTGCCCGTTGTCACCTCTGTACATTCCGATAATAAAATGTTTATAGGCCGCGCAACTTCAGGAACAAAAATTTATTTCAACCTGGCAGCAACACGGCTGTTGTTTTGGCAGCAGGAAGTTGTAACGTTTAAGTGTGTGTGTGTTTCTGAGTCGGGCTGTTCGAGTCCTACTCGCGGCTGAAATTGCGTTTCTTGAAGGTAAAGAAGGAGGTCTTCTGGGGAGGGCCCATCAACATGGGGACCTGGTTTTTGTGCGTGATGATGACCTGAGGGAGTAAAGAAAGAAAAAAAATGATGGAATCTGCTTTAAAAACGTAGCTTGAACTATGTTTGACAAGCTTACTAGACTGATAGTCATCTTTTATTAGAATTTTACAGCAAAAAAAAAAAACAAAAAAAAAAACGACGAGAGAGGCTTTGCTGCACAGTGACAATTAACTGACTTCCCCTTGTGAGACGAATAATGTGCTGTGAGATTTGAAGGAATGACATTGTTGGAGGTCAAAGCCTGGCATGGGCAGAATGAAAGAGTCAGACGTGACAAAAGTAGAGCAACACCAAGCTTAGCTTACCATGTTAATTGTCTTCTGTTAGCTTGCTATATTAGCTTGCTATGTTAACTCTGAAAGGTCTGACCTCTCCTTCATTCATACTCCTTCAACCTGATGCCTTTTGTCCATTACAACCCCAAAATTCCAATGTATTTTATTCGAGGTTTTATGTGAGAGACTGGCACAATGTAGCGCACAGCTGTGAAGTGGAAGGAAATTCAGATCGTTGACCTCTAAATGTCTGAAAGACAATGCAGTGAGAGTCTGATCTGCAGCGACATGATAACTTGTCAAGCTTTAAAGTAAGAGAAATGCTGGTGGACGGCCTGATGGGGGCTGGCACTCAGGGTCAGACCATCGTTGTTTAAGCAGGACAATGACACTGAATCAGAGCTACAAGAAAATGTTTCGTCAAAGTCTTTACCTGAATCCAACACATTGCTAATGTGCTCCTAACATGTTTGACTGCTTCATACAGATGTGTTTTGATGCCCCTCTGTATTCCCTTTGATATTTTTGATGTGGTAGAACAGATGGCTGAGAGAAGCCCTTTGAACCATTTCACTACATACTGGTAAATCGTGATAAGGGGCTACCTGCGGTGGTCAGTGCGGTTGGAATTTGTGAATGAAAGTGTTTGGAGGAAACAAATGGATCCTCTCACCGTGCAGGGAGGCTGCATCCAGGGCTCACCATCGATCTGCATGGGCAGCCGCCGAGAAGTCCTGGAAACACAGCAGAGGGAGGACAGGTGAGGAGTCGGTGTGGGGAGCAGAGGTTGGTAAAGGTGGGCGATGGTCATGAAGGTCAGATATCACACATCTCTCAGGCCAGAGGGACGACTATTAACTCTGTCCCAGTGTCAGGGTCAGACACTGCTGTCTTTGTTCCCACGAGGGCAGATCCCAGACAGGCCCCCACTCTTTAAACTCCCCAAACCCACTGCACTCACACACTCACACAGCCAAAGTTGGTTTAAGACTTTTGAGCATGCCTCAGTGACTGGAGAAACACGCTGTGGGAGAACGGCTGGGATGAATACGCTTTTAATTCTGGTCCAGGAAACTGAACAAGAGTCCAGGTCCCTCAGATCCACTGTAACACAGACCGCTGTCCTCACCACTGTCCTAACCAATGTCCTCACCAATGTCCTCACCACTGTCCTAACCAATGTCCTAACCAATGTCCTCACCACTGTCTTAACCAATGTCCTCACCAATGTCCTCACCACTGTCCTAACCAATGTCCTCACCACTGTCTTCACCAATGTCCTAACCAATGTCCTCACCACTGTCCTCTCTTTGTTACACTAGCTGACACACAGTGGACACGCATCTCAAGTAGGTCAGTGTTGCTTCCTCCACTCTGAACTCCTTATCAGAAACTTTACTTATGAATATTATGAAACAATGAGAATTGCTTTCAGTCAACTTTTAAATGTTTGTTAAGGTTTTGTCAATTGTTAGTTTGTTGAAAAAGACAGAGAAAAACTGTCCATCACTCTGCTGCCACTGCATGAAACGCCATCATGCTGCAGTATGTACAGTAACTTTTATTAAAAAAAATGTTTTTTACATATTTGTTAAAACCGTCAGCGTGTGAGACAGATAATCTGTGACTAGATCAAGTTCCTCCGCCTCCTCATTAATTATCCATGACTACTTCAACACAGTTCATTGATAGCCAGTGATTACCATGCACTCCGCTGGTTGCCATTGGTACTATAGCTAATGGGTAACCAGTGGTTTTCCATTCTATTTGCAGACGTCAGAACTTGAAGCTGAACACAGACTCTTCCTCAGCCTGTCAGTCCAAAGTCCCCACTGCTTGCTTTGTAAAGCACACAGCTATGATATATAATTCATCAGCTAGAAGGACGCTACTGTTTAGACATGAACGCACACAAACCCTCAAAAGGAATGCATTTTTTATTTTCATTTTTTACTCTGCATATACAGGGGAGGTATGTATTTTATGTTCTGTGTGGTTGAACTGGAACACAAAGAATGGCTAGTGAAGCCGACCGCTGGACGGAGCGCGGCTTTCAGTTTGGGGGCAGGACGGCGGCGGCGGCTGACCTGATGGTGACGTTGGCGCACTGAGCCAGTCTGTGTCCCGCGCTCTTCAGCCCAGTGTAGATCTGCCCCATTTCTATTGCCCCCTCCAGGCCCACCACCTCCAAGAGCTGATCGCTGAAGTCTGGAAGGCAGCAGAGAAACACAAAGAGAGAGAAATTTACCAAAGAAAAGAGGGATCTGAGTAAGGTCCAGTTAAGACAATACTGAGGTAAAACACTGATAACATCTCCCGAGCATCAACGTGACAATCTTAATACTCTATGTTTTTTCTTGTCAAAGTTCATTTGTGGAATTGGGAGTAGAACAGCAAGAAAGTGAAACTGACCAAAACACAAAAGCTGAGTTGGTCAAACGTGTAAAAATAAACTGCAGAAAACCGTCTTTCATATCATTCAGAAAGTAAATTTAGGAATTCTAAATAATGTGAAATAAATGATAAAGCATGACGTTGCTCAGAGCACAAAGCGTAGAACTAAACTGAATAGATCTGCTCTAATGGATCGAAATGACGATCCTTATGATCTAGAATTTATTCTTCAACATCGGGACTGGTACAGATGTTAATATTGGATCTCCAAGCATCTTCTTTGTTGTTGAATACCAAATTATTTACACACACCTCCACCACACACACTTCTTCTCCCATGACAGAACTAGTGTTTGGCATAATTGTTTTTTTCAGGAGAGTTTCTTCAGATGCCGGGACTCTGACCTGTGTTGGAACGATCAGCTCCTACGCTGATCAGATATAAAACCCCCAGCATCACAAGTCCCTCATCAATCCAATCTCACTTTAACATGTATTATTCTTGTTTCGGTTCAATTCAGCTAAACTTCAATGCCCTGAAGACTACTTGCTGCACAGTCAGCAGTTACGCACATGAAAAAAAAAACATACGACAACCGAATCAACAACAACAATCTTTCAGTGCAGAACAGTGAGGCTAGAGTTGATCAATCTGACAGCAGTGGCAAGGACAGATCTCCATCGCCATCAATGTGGATCTCCGTCCTGATCCCAGCTTGGGCGATGACTAAAACACCTTCATGACTCTGAAAAGCTAATCCTCAAGTTACTTTCTAGGCCACTAATCCCGTTTTGTAGTGCAGGCTTTGATGTGTTCTGATGACAGTACACAGTCAATCTGTTGTGTTCACAATCCCCTCAGGACAGTCCACGCGGTTCAGCAACATTTCACATGTAAAGCCTTCAGGCACGGGAGAATAACGCTGCCTCCACCTGAACTTCCTTCCCCTTTCTCCGTGTGTGTGCAGAACGCCTGACATGCCACGACAGGCTGGATCTGACTTTCTCCTGCTGAAAGGAGCCCACAGCGGGACAGCAGTCTGGCACTCAAACTTTAATGTGTGTAAAACAATCCCGCTTTGTGTTTCTGTTCAGCGTGTTTTACAGACACAAGGATTAAGCTCTTCTGCAGTTCGTCTCAACTCACAAGTGATCTCTGAGCGTCTCCACTTTGCACGGACCCAGAAACCCCTTCAGATTCTTTGCGGGATGAATTTCAGGATGAAAATCAGAGAGCTGTTTTGTCCTCTCGGCCAGCGTGATAATTTGTGAGGTGCGACAGCAGAAAGTGTTGGCGGCGACTCGGCCACACTAATTAAGTGACGTGGCAAACGGATCACATGGCAACAGAAACCAAGATGCCTTGGTTTCCTCTACTTCTTCATTTTCTTCTTTCCTGCCATCACTTAGTTTGTTCTGATGAATGAACGATGTGGTTTGGCACCAAACTTGACGCCAGACTCTGAACCCAAATGCCCTTCACAGAAAGAATGCTCTGTCTCAGACGACAACACGGCCTTAGAGTAAGACGAACAACAAGGAAGATTAAAAAGTTTTCTTTACAAGTAAAAGAAAGTTGTCTACATTAGTGCTGAAGCACCTTTATTCTGATACCTCTTAGTAAAATCAATTGGAAATCAATTAATCAATAGAAGTCAACTAATCCAGCTGTTCTATGAAGGTTGAAGGGGCAGTAAAGTGTGTTTTCCAGCCACATAGAATCAGTTTGTAGCACAATCAAGTAACTATGTACCTTCAGTTATATAAATTCTAGATGTACATCAAGAATGACTTATAATAAATTTGACTTTGTAGTTTCCTACCTTGGGCCTCTTATCTCTTTAAAAACCCCTGTTCTATCTGAAGCTCCGCCTTCAGAATGTCATCACAGAATTTAACATCGTTGTATGGAAAAGCAGCTCCTATAATGAGCTCAGCAGATGTTCCACCAGGTGTTTGCTAATTGCTGCTGGCTAGTCTGAAGGAGCTGAGAGGGAGGCAAGAGACTCAGGAGCTTGAAAACTGCAGAGCCGAGAGGAGTTTTGTCCTCGAAAGGGTCGATTGGTTTCTACCAGGCATTTTGCACAGCTGAATGGTTGCCAGGGGAGATTAAAGGATTTCTGAAACATGCATGAAAGAATCAAAGCAACACTCTGGATATGCTTTTGATGAGGGAATAACATTAACATGATTTAAAGCTAAAAAAAACAAAAAACAAATAGAGTTGATTTTACGTATCACTGCCCCTTTAAAAACCAGAGTTTAGCAATGAAACAACATCCCAAGCTCTGAACATGACATATTTGTCTGTTCAATCCATCGTCTGAAGAGAGAGGATGGAGCAACTGCAAACCTACCGAGTCATTACTATCCTCCTAAATATACAAATAGAGGATTATTTGGAAAAGCAGCAGAGACCCCCGTGGTATCTGTATCAGAAGTGCAGAGCTATAAAGAAAAGCTGATCACAGTTTATGGTAAAACAGATGGAGCTGAATAGAGGACAGCCCTGGAAGGAAACCTGTTAAAAGTTTGGATAATCCATCCGGATGATGCAGTCCATGCTAAGTGGATAAAGTGGAAGACAAACAGAAAATTGGATTTATTGGTCTTGAAAGCAAGACAGTTTGCCCTAAAATCTACATCAATGCTGCCATGATAAAAGTAGAAAGAGGTTTGCTAAGCGTACTGATAGGATAACCCCTCCCATAGTAAACCAGAACATGGTGCTGGGAAGATTCTGTGATCACGTTGGCCTCCAGTTCAGAGCACACCACATTACGTTCCTTCAAAAAAAAAAAACTCATCTGCATACTGACTGCTGGAAGTACCATAAACATTTCCAATGTGTGATGCCATTGATCCCTTAATGAGTAGCTCTGGGCATATGTTCTGTGACTGACCTTCAGACCTAATCATGTTAGCATGGCTTCTTTAAAGCAGCATTTTTCTTTTATCAGTTCATAACTAGAGTTCCTCCCATCCTGGTTTTAGAATGAGTCTTCTCCAAGTATTGCTCACAGCTAATAGAAGAATCACTGATTTGTTGTTTTTGATCTGAGGTTGTTCTCTGAATAAAGGCTCTTTGTTTCAAGGCAGAGGTGGAATGAGGAGCGTGGAATCATCACCCAGGAGTCTCTCAGCCCCCCCGAGGGTCCCAGCACCGCATGCTACCCTGACAAGCTGCAGCTAGCCCTGCAGCTTGTTGGGACTGGAACCGCTGGCTCCGTGCGGCTCTGTTACAGTGTGAACAATGGTAATCATTTTCCAACCATGCCAGAGCTTGCTTGGCCCTGCTGGCTTTGTTTCAGTCCACAAACAGGAAGCAGTTGTAAGCTTTTCTCTGGAAAGGAAATTGTTTCTTAAAAAGGCTCCGCCCCCCCCAGACTTAGGACCAGTCTGAGTCATGCTATGAAAAGAATTTCACTGGGACGGCAACGTAAACGAGAGAAAACACTTACGGCTGCTCAGACAAGCATCAGATATTTAAACTGATTCACAGTTAAAAGGTTATGAAACATAAATAACTGCAAAAACTTTATTTAACTTCATTAGCACATTGTCTGCATCAATGAAATGGTGGCCACAGATTGTACTCAATGAATGAATGAAAATACACCAAACTGAACTAATATGAGTTTGTTAAGCGATAATAATAATAACCATTTTTGGAGCAGCATTTAATTCTTTAATATTTCAGATAAGAGTTTTACTCGTGGTCTGTGAGATTATGCATGAAAACTGAAACACTGGTGCACTTCTGTCAAAGCTTTAATTTCAACCTGTGTGTTTAAAAATGGACAGTAGGGCTCCCAAACGGTTACAATTTATTTTCAATCTGATTAATCACAGGGTTACTGTAAGTTAATTGGTTAAAAAAACTGTCTGAGTTCTAAATGTTTTTATTATTACAGCTGTTAGTTGATCAAAACAGGAAGCAACAGTAATGTTTTTGAAGATTTTGCATCATTGTTCATGAACTGCCTTGTTGCTGAAACGTGCTACACAAATAAACTTGATTGATTGGTAGTATCAGAAATATATGGCTTCCTGTTGGGATACGGAGATGTATGATGGAAACAAACCACAAACAAGCAATTCTTTGAGGTCACTGGACAGAGAAGAAGTACAGAAGACACATTTATTAGGCTGAATATGATCTACTGTGTTGATGCCTCTGAGTCACCAAGAGAGATTCAGAGCTGAGTTTGTTAGTAGGTGTGAAGCGTGGGAGGGGGAACGAGCAGCACTGCACTGTAAATTAAGGGGCTGCACTGCTAACCTTACTAATCTGGTCCTAGATGGCTAAAGTGCCTCAATTCAATTCAGCTCAATTCAATTGAACCTGATCCCTGAGGGCCAACATAGAGGCACAGTTAAGTAGAGCAAACAACAGACGAAAGGCCAAAGCAACTTCACTATCTGTGTTTCCATTACAAATGCAAACAAAACTTTGCCGATATTCTGCTAATGTTGAAAAAAAAACAACACAAATTCACAATTGTGCAGTTTCCATTAAAATAAAATAAGAAGCAGCTAAAGTAAGCCTGTTCACGCAATAAGTCATAAAAAACATGAGTGCATGGTCCTAAAACTACTTCCTGTCATCTTCTTCTCTGTGGTTTGTGCCAGTGGCAACATTTGGTTGTTGACCATGTGAGTCGTGTGATGCAAACAAAGTGTTTCCATTGCAGTTTTGAGAAATAAACTAATTTCGCTACAGATGAAAAAACAAAACAAAAGCAAAAAAAAGCACCTTATCCTAGGGTTTAGGGTCAGAACTGTTTAACGAAAAACAAGTTTTTTTTTTCTAAATTGACGTGTTTCCATTAAGCAAATTTATTTTTGGAATGACAAATTGTGCAAATACATGGTTAATAGAAACTCAGTTTATGGCTCATATTTGCAGCCACAAATATGCATTGCAGAGTCTTGCAGTAAGAAGCGCTGATGCACGGCCAAACAACATAATAAATTACTAAAAAATAAGAGCATAGATTTGATATTTTCAACTTGGATAGAAAATCAAAGCACCCAGAGAAAACCCCCAGCATGTGCATAGAGACAGAGATTTAAACAGCAAAGGCAAGAGAGAGAGAGTTAAGGCTGAACTTGAACAGCATCAAGCTGGTTGCTGTTCAGTGTTTAATGTCAATTGGGAAAACTATCCAGCATATCAATCAGAGCGACACTCTAAAGCAGTGTTCCCTTTTTTAGACGTTAGACAGAACATTCATATTTAATAAGTTAGAATAATGATCCAAAGAGGCTTTTCTGTCAGACTAAAAGTACTTTTTTGAAAATAACAACCTTTATACAAGTATTAAACATACTTTCTATTAGACCCAAGTTAAAAATGTTTTCATTTTCCAGGGCTGTAAGCAGAAAACCATCATCGTTACCAAAAATGAAAGCTAGAACAAATCTAGTCTGTGTGGAATTAATTTATGTAAGGTATTTTTACCAAGTGTTGACGTTACTGAAATAAATGATATTTTTGGACAATATTTTTATTTATTGATGGATATTTAATGCACAGCATAATTATCCAGACACATTTTTTTTCAAAAGAATGACATGTTAAAACCTTTAAATGTGACTTTAACTAAAACTATCCAACATCAACTATACTGAAGTAATGAGAGAACGGGACATTAAAATATTCTGATTTGTATAAAGATTCTTTCTGCCTCAATGTAAACAACAACAGAGCAGCAGTGTAAACAGAACCAGTGTTACTAAACACAAAGTGCTGATATTAACTCGTGGAATTGGAGAAAAACAGGAAATACTGATCTGAGGAGGTGGCAAACAGCTTTCCTGCTCTAAGACGCAGGAATACTTAGAATACTCGAAAGGAACATTTAAACAACTTCCAGGCAAACATATGGCACCGTGGAGAATTTCACTCAAAACGCCACTGGCAATGTTTTCATTTTGCATTCTCCGGTATTGCATAATTCAACCATCCGGCCTTAATAAACAGAAGGAATCGCCTGGAATGTGCTGGTAATGTAAATCAAGTCAAATATATCTATGATGAACTTCACTCACTGCCATTTCCAGGTGCTTTGGTAACTGCTTGTGACATTATTTTCTTTAATTTATTTATTTTTTTCTTAATTTTTAATATTATATCTTAATATTTAATATTTTTAATGTTTCATATATTTAACCTGGTTAACCCGATTGAGATCCAGATCTCATGTGTAAGAAGAACCTGGGCAGAACATCTGTAGCATCATCCAGCCCCTCCAGGAAGCTTGTGACTGCAACTATTAACGCAAATTCCCTCTTCGTTCACAAATTTTAGGTGGACTTGCAATTCTCACCAGTCATCAAACGTTTTTCACAAATCTGACCAATCGCCTTAAGTTTCCCTGCATTTCATTGTTTTCTGACCAATCATGGAAACTCAGCTGAATTTTGACCAATCCTCTTAGGCCCCTTCCTGTTTCATGACCTCTCTTGAAAGCCAACTCTGCAACATTTAGCTTGTGTGACACTAAGCTATAACATTTGCCTTTTGTTTGTTTTTAACAGCAAACATTTTTGTTTATACCATATACAGTTCATATGTAGAGGGATATTAAAAAACGTTATTTCGTTTTAAACATTACATATTACATCTGTCTTTTTTGGAAAGTTGTAAGTCTGTAAGATCATGTTGTGGCAAAAATAAAGCTTAAAATATGTGCAACTTTGACCACAATTTTATTTTATTTTTTTTCAATATGTGATGCAAAATCAGTTGCTACGCCACAAATATCTCAAAAAAGCATCGCGACGTCCTGGAGGAACTGTCTAGAACTTCACCAAATATGATCAGGCATTCTGTCACTCAGTCTCTGTAATAATCAATCACTGATTTTGTAAAAACCGACTTCTGTTTTCTCCCGAACTGTTATGAAGAAAAACAGCTGAAAAGTTCTGCTCTGATTTCTGGACAAAGACATAATTAGTTCTTGACAAGAAAACATCATCATTTCAACATCATTCATGATATACAAATATAGGAAAATCCTGCAGGTTTATGGTACATGTGTCCATACAGAACACACTGAAACAGCCCTGCAGCATCCATCAGTGTAAACTGACTACACCTCACTGTTTTTACACACCAAACATGACACACCCACAGGGTTTATGTCATGACTTGGTCGTTCTGACCGATGAGGGATTTTCAGCCAGCAGTGCCTACAGACAGTCTAGACTCTCTACTTGTGTCGTTCCATCGTTACAAAGCGTGGAGAGTAATAACATTTCTTTATCCCTTTACATCTCGGGCAGCACGATCTTCATCCGAAGCTCTTTACATTTCGCAGTTTACGCCACAAAGCTTGCATCTCCCTAGAAAACTTCGCCACTGAATGCTGGCTAACCTGCGCCATGCGAGGGCTGCGTGCTGCTGCGCCACGCATCCCCACGTCTCTGCAGAGCTTTATGGGAACCTAATTCTAATAGGACTGGACGTCCATTAAGACAAATGTGGACGGTGGGAGAGAAAAGGATGAGGACGGGCAGTGTGTGTGTGTGGGGGCGGGGGGGTGTGGAGGGGTAGAGGCGGAGGGACAGCAGCTGGGGTGAGACAATGGATGAGCTCTGTCCTGTTTTCTGTGCCAGTCTGAGAAAGTTTACAGGTCAGAAGACAAACGAGGCAAAATATGAGTGTGACACGCTATTTTTAGGACTGTAAAGCAGAGCTATTTATATTTTCTGTTCCTGTTGTACAGTGAAGCATAAATCCCCCCTCCCTCGCACGCCCACCTATACACCTCTACTTCCTCCAAGCGCCATAAATGGGCACGCCGTCCTGGCCGTGTCCCTGCGTGTGAGGCCGATGGTTCCCACCTCATCAGATCTCTGTGCTTTGGACTCTCAGGCAGCCAGCGCTGTAACTTTCTCACTGAGGTGGAGCTAAGAATAGAACAGAACAGCCTCTTACATAAAGCAGTCATGGTGCATTCTGGGATGGGATGGCACTTTTTTTTTTTCCCTTTTTGCCAAGCAGCGGGCAGCAAGAATTATTACTGCTGCGCTGGTTTATTTTCTCTGCTGTGCAGGAAGCTGAAATCACACAGAATCGAATCAGGAGCCAAAGATGTTCATAGTTGCCACTGTTACAAATGCAACCGTTCCAAGAAAATAAATACATAAATAAGTAAACTAAATCTAGAAAACCAGATGATATACACGTCACCCTGATCAGGAATAGATGGAGCTTTTATCGTGGGCTAATAAAGTAAAACTCGGGTGAAATGAAGGGAGAAACTCGGATCGTCTCGTTACCGAATGCAGCATCTTTCCCTTACAAAATGAACCTTACTCAATATCACCATAGAAACAAAACGTGGAGGCCACGACACATGATGAAACTATGTGGAATGCTGGACGACACACCTCCAGGGGAAATGATGGGAATGGAGAGTCTTGGGTGTTTTCTGTTAAAAGATCTCGCCTGTCCAGAACTACTTTGTGTCATTTGGCAGAAAATATTCTTTAAATCAGAAGAAACAAAAATCACACGTGGGGAACCTCAAGGATCTATTCTCAGGCTGCTTTTATTCAAAATTTAGATTCTCCCACTGTCTCAGATTATGCAGCACTGAAACATCACCTATGATATGTATGCTGATATGTATCTTAGAACTTGATATTTCACACTGACTCACAGTCACCGAGTCAGTGAGTCCAAAAATATGTAGATTCCAACCAGTTTAAGGCAGAGAAACAAAAAGTCATTGTGTTTGATCCCATAAATGTGAGGTTGGACATTAGAAACTCAAACACTGATGTTTCTAAAAGCTGCAAAGCAAGGATGTCAGTAAGTTCTTTCATTAAATCCACTTAGTACCACCTTACAAGAATTTCTAGAATAAATGATTTCTGATCAGAATGAGACACAGAAAACTGGTGAGGCTTTATGCTCAGTATGATGGGTTATTGTAATGGTATCTTTATGGGTCTGTAAAGAATGAGCCAGCTTGTCACCCTTATCAACGCCTGAAACATAGATCCAACTCACCAGTTTTTAAATCATAGCACTGCTCAAATGTTGGTCATATTCCAATATGTCCTGATTGCCTGGGCCTAAGTACACTTTGGCTCTGAACTGTGCAGAGCGCTCAGGTTAGAAGAGTTCCCTTCACACTATTCCTAGGGAAGGAAGTAAATAAGGGAAAGCATGAATCATGAGACAGAAACTGCTGGTTATTTTAAATCAGGACTGAAAACATTACTGCTTACTGCAGCTTCCCCATGCAGGCAGAAGACCACTTTGTCACTTCTGTCACGCTTTAGCTTTTTATTTGCTTAAAATTGACATTTTATGTCGCTTCTTTGTATGCGTCTCAGGTGATGGCTTGTTTGAATATTTCATACATCAGGTGTTTATTTTGCCCTTAAAGCACTTTAAATAACTCTGTGTATGAATGTTTCTAAAAAAAAAAAAAATCTTGCCTTGACCGAGTCACAAAGTAGGTCAGGCTGGATATGATTCAGTCATCATCCACAGCGCAGACGGAGCTTCTGCACAATGTAGCAGGACTAAGGTTGTTCTTTGGTTATTGTTGTAGCAATAATAAGTGGAGTCTCTGAGTTGAAAGGAACCTGCTGAAGAAATTTTCCACATGTGAAAAAGCCATCTGTGGCAGCAAGGCTTGGCTGGTGATCACATTGGTAGGAAATGCAGCAGCATTATTTACTAAAGCTAAATGAAAAGGTAGAAACACAAAGGTGTGACAGAGTGTTATGCTTTCTGGTTTTTACTTAGCTTTTGAGAAACTGAAAAAAAAGAAAAAAAAGGAATTTGCTTTTAATGTTCTTCGGGTTTGGATAGAAATGTTTCTATATTTTTCTATAGAAAAATAGAAAACAGAACAGAAAAAAATTTGTAACTATGCATTACCTATGCCTCTTCCTTTATAAGAGAGGAGTCAGGTTTTTAAAAATGCAATGCTCGCAACAACCAGACATGTCCTTCATATTGATTACAGGTAAAGAAAAAGGGTCAAAGTGTCAAGTGGAGCCAGTGTTTAGTAAGCACCAACTCCAAGTGTTGATGCAAAATCCTGCAGTTTAACTGAAATACCAGGTTCTAAGGTTGTGTACTGTTCTTACTGTTGAGTAAAGGACATGCTGTGGTGTATGCTGATGCAAACTCATTATATGGTTTACATCAGCATATTAACAAAACCTGTTACCTGGCATAAGATAAAATAAGTCTACACACAACAGTTCAGAACACTTAAAATAAAAAAAGGAGTACAGGAAATAACTGAGAACTCACTTCATTGGAATTTTCCATTTCTGGAGGTTTAACCAGGCTGTCTCTTTAATCGACCGCCCAACAATCTGACCAACCGACCGTCTGTCCAACCAACTGACCGACGGTCCGACCTCCCCATGACCAACAATCTGACCAACCATCTCTCCGAACGACCTGAGTTCACATTTTTAGCACAAAGTCAAGTTTGCTTCTAGTTTGGGTTTGAGCTGCAAATTGTTATTAGTCCTATGTGACAAGTTATGACACAGGATCTCAAGGCATAGCGAAGGAAAACACCTTATGATCCCATTCTTATTTGCAGATGATGTAGTTCTGTTTGTGCTTTCATTTAATTCTTTGAACTCCAGCGTGCATTAGAAGCTCCAGCAGCTCCTCCATATCTGACACCTTGGTTCCCAATCGAATAAAGGAGAAGCGCTGCATCTTGGTCATGGATTAGACCCTTCCTCAAGCCAATGACTTTAAGTTTCTCACTATTTTGTTTGTGGGTGATGCCAGGATGAAGCAGCGGAGGCATAAATACATTGTTATGCAGGGAAACCCCTTGATTTAATGGTCTATCAGAAATAAATCCCTCATTGATTCCAATCTAATCAGAAGCAGAATGGATCATAACCAAAAGCATGAAATTCCAGCTGCAAATAACTGAAGTGAGTCATCAGATCAGAGCTCCATGTAGAGCAGCTGCTACAGCTGAAGAGGCTTGTGGAGCTGATCAATACGTCTCCTCCCCGACTCCCTTTGGACCAAATGGTTTATGAGCAGACACCTTTGAAAAGTACACATGTACATTACATTAGACTTTGATACTTTATATTGATGTTCTATTGTGTTTTTTATAGTGAATCAGGCAAGCAGCAGTGTCTTGAAAAATCTTTCATTTTAGAATATTTTTAGTTATTCAGCATCAGGAATGAAACATGTGGGTAGAGGGTCTTTACTTTCTCAGAGAAAGTTCTATCAGTAATATTGTGAATTACAGACCAGCTAGTTTTACTAGCTGGTCTGTAAAATTTAACTGTAAAATTGAAGTTAAATTAAATTGAAGTTTGTTGTCTTCTACTTACACAAGAAAAAAAGTATCAAACATGGCATTTCCTGGATTTAAAGCTGCAGCATGTAACCTTTGCATTTAAAAAAAATAAATAAATAATAATAATCAAGCTCCTCCACCTCCTCACAGTGCCACTTTTGCCATCTGCAAAAATGCACCGCTCCTCTTCAAAAACAGCCAATCAGAGCCAGGAGGAGGGGCTTAGCGCTGTCAATCAACCTCCTGTACGCTGGAAAAACATCTTACTGTTAAAGGAAAAACATTTATCTGCTGTTATCGGTGGCCAAGCTAACTAGCCTTAGCATTGGTAGCAGGCTATGTTGTGGTGAACCAGCAGTAGCTTAGCAAAGAGCAAAGAGGGAGAGGATGAGACAAGAGTGATTGAGAGGAACAAGATCCTCCTCCTCCTCTGATTGGTTGTTTCCAACTGAGTGAAGGCTGGGAGAAGTCAGAGGACCTGATTTTTTATTTTTTTGCGATTATGTCTTACTGTCATGACATAATGATAGTTTTATTAAATATCCAAAAAAAACAAACAAAAAAACCCCAAAACATTTAAATATGCATCTCTGGAAAAAGTGAAGAGACCATTTAAAATGAACAGTTTCTCAGATTTTACTTTTTAAAGGTACATGTTGTTGAGTAAAATGAACACTGTTCATTTATTCTATGAACTACTGACACCATGTCTCCAAAATCCCAAGCAAAAATTGTATATTTGCAGAAAATGAGAAATAGTCAAAATAACAAAAAAAAAAAAAGCAACCACTTCAAAACCCAAAAAAAGCAAAAAAAAAAAAGTTCATATTCATTTAGAAACAACAATAATGTTTTAACTCAGGAAGAGATCAGAAATCAATATTTAACCATCAGGTTTTCAATGGGATTCAGTGCAGCGGTCTCTTCATTTTACCCAGAGCTGTATTTTTATATTTATAAGTTACACATCCTCCATTTGAAACTGATCAAAGTACAGTAAGGTCTCATCTTTAATCCCAGAGATTGCAGAGTGACAGTACAGTAAGGCAAGATCAAATCACCACTCCAACGAGATTCGCTGAATTAGAAAACACGAAGACTAAACTCATCCTTTCGGTGCTCAGCCGAGTGACGAGCTATTATAAACAAGGCCTGTAATTAGAAACTGAAAGCTGAGTCAAGTTCAGAGCTCAATGCTGCTTTCATTGTGCCTCAGCGTGAGGTGTTAGTCTATAATTATGAGCAGATATATTTGTGTATCCTTCCTCCACCCACAGCCGTCCTCCTCCTCCTCCTGCCTGTTATTGTCTCAGGGTGGTCCGAGTCCCAGCAGATGGTCAGAGAGAGCTGCAGCTCACCTTGCCAGCCCTGGCAGAGGGAAAGGTACAGGGGAGCGCACTTGGCGATGTGACAGAGAACACTGTGTTACTATGATCCAGGACTGAAATACACCAAATGCGCCACTTGCTGTGGAGATGAAATGCCTCAGCCCACATCGGTGGCAGAATTCTTCCACATCGGAGAGAAAGAAATGGTCAAGTTAAAAGAGTCTTTCAGAAATGCCTAAGCTAACGACAGCCAAGTGAACAGCAATGATCAGGCGTTCTTACAGGATGTCAACTCAGTAACTGAGTGGCCGTATCACTTTCCCACCATCCAGCCAGCAGCTCCACATACAACTATTTCTGGTCACACACACGGGTGTGGGAGGATCAGAGTAATTATAGTTCTGCTGATTCTGTTGAGTGGGGAGAAAACAATACACGGCTTCTGGATGGAACCCGACTGAAATAGCTTTCCCTTATTGCGCGTCTCGGTGGGAGCGCTGCTAGGAAGAGTGGGCGGAGCTTAGTGGAGCCAAGCGGGGAGGGAGGAGCGAGAGAAGGCAAGGTGAGGGCGGAGAAGACAGAGAAAAGAAATGAGTCACCAAGAGAAGACAGAATGTCGTAGAGACGGCACGTTTCACCAGCACCACTGTCAGAACCGGACCCCAGAACTCTGATCGCTGGGTTGATTACCGATTACTCATGACACCATGAATTCACTCAAAATGCTTTCCGAACACACGCAGCAAACGCACACTCTGTGACGCCTCTAAACTCTGCTGACACATTAGAAGACCAGATCATTGGACGTTTCTGCTCAGCAGCAGAAGTCCCTGTGGACTATTGTAACTAATTTGCCTCAAACTGCTTCCAGTCTTCATGCAGCCAACGTATACCTCCATCATCAAAGAAAACATGACAGCACCTGGGCACACTTTTCTGATGAGAAGAGCAGTAAAGAAACATGTCAGATTAGCAAAATAAATAAATTAATAAAATAAAATAAAAATTCTTGAAGAATCCCATCTTTCTGCCGTTCTTCCTAGGAGATTCAGTAGGTTTGAAAAACAGACAGAAAAAGTGAAATGAGAAAACAACTAACTTCTCACTAACTCCCAAAACTATCACATTTCATATTTCCTATGTATTCACCTACAGTATATGGTTGAATACACTTCCTGTGTGACTTGTTCTGTTGTTATTTTCTGAAATAGTTTGTTTTTTTTAGTGACTCCTCCTTAACGTTACAATGACTGAAGTTCTTTTCAGAACCGGCATCAGAGTTGTGTCAGTGCTTGATTGCATTATGACAAATGTGTGAGCATGTCTTGGCATTGAAAAAAAAAAACAAAGAAAAATAATAATACAAAAACAACTTTAAGATGTGTGTAATGTCTGGATCTAGAATGAGCAATTCTATGAACTATTGAACCCTTTTATGCCAGAGAAATGAACATCAGGTTGAAGAGAAGAAGGAAGCTCGCTAAAATAATCCTCTAAGAATGTTAACATTGTTAACTCTTACAATAAATAATGGGGTAAATGGAGGAGACAGAGTGGAGGAGTGTGTGTGTGTGTGTGTGTGTGTGTCCCACCATGAAAAAAACACGCAGAGGCGGAGCTGACTGCTGATTACAACATCATCCGTTTTGCCAACATCTACTAACCCTCCGCGTTAACTTCAAGCCTGTTACTTGATTAATGCCAATATGGTGGCTGGTCTGTTTTCACTGAAGATCTTTTATACATTAGCTGTATTTCCATTACAAATGGACACAAAACTTTGTCACTATTCTGCTAATATGGAAAAATCCCCACAATTTTGGTGTTTCTATCGAATAAACACATCTAAAATCACACGTTAGTAAAGTTCATGCTTTAAGTCATTAAAAAACGTGCCGAGTCATCAATCCTCAATGATGACTGAGTTTGCACTAGCAGTGACAGCTGGTTGCTGATCATGTGACTTGCGTGATTAAAAAATAATTCATTGGTTGATGTGAAATTAAACACTTTTGATACAAATAAAAAACACCCTAAAAGTCTTTTTTTTTTAACTGCCGTGTTTCTACTAATAAAATTTATTTTCAAATAGTCAAATTTTGCAATTACACGGCCAAAGGAAATTCAGCTCGTGTGATGTTGTCTCATGTATTTTATTTTTGTGCAACTCATCCAGTTTCATCTGCAGCAAAGTAAGCTTGGAAAATGTGACAGAGGGAAATAGAATAGAATAGAATAGACTTTATTGATCCCCAAGGGGAAATTGCTTATTTGCTGAAAGACACTTATCTCAGGTAACAAATACAAAATATGTAAAACTTTGATAAATTCAAAATGACTAGATAAATAAATAAATAACAAGCAATCACGCAATCACATATAGTATATTAATCAATAAATAACTATAAATGAGCGCAGAAAAAAAATGAATCAGTTAGCACATACTTGTGCATTGTAAAGATGGAAAAAAAGATGGGAGGAAACTGATGTGAAACAATGTGACGGCTCACATCTGTTCACAACAGCAAGTAAACAACGAAATAAAACGCTATTGCTTTTCAAACAGTATTCATATCCAAGTTTTTGTTTCTTTGGATGAATTATAAAGAAGATTTCTTAAAATCAATTTTAAGCCTTTAAAAACGTCACCAATAGAAGGATGAACAGAAAAGGTTCAGCTGTGCTGACTCTGGTCAGCATCTTCGTTCCTCAGTCGACTCTTCACATGGAGGTTTGCTCACAATGAGGCATTTGTTAGCACCGCCCAGTGTGAGCAGATCAGAGGCCGTATGCAAGACATCCTGTTACATGGACGAAGACCCGCTGAGCTCTCGGAGCACGGCCTGATTGCAGGAAATTTTGAAGAGCCTTCTACAGCACGAACAAAATCATGACACAGCTATGCCCTGAGCACTGGCTAATGAGCCTACCCCAACAACACCTCCTGCCCACGATGCTTTTACCGTGTACGGACACAACCGCATCACAGGCTAGAGTCACGAGGTGAAAAAAATGGAGTGACCCTATTGGTCGTAACTCCAGAGGTGGGAGGAGACGATGATCAGAACACCAAGAATATCGCCAGAAATTAGATTAAAGGAGAGGAATTATTTATTTTCCAGGCACATAGTCCCATCTTATACCACAGTCAAGTTAAGCCCATTTCAACAGCAAAGCAGTTCTGTGAGCTTTAAACACAATACAGAAACCAATGATGGAACCACCAATAAGCATTATTTTCTCAAAATCCATCATCAACATTATTAAGCAAATACACATCAAATATATTAATAAATGTTCCAGTTACTATGACTCAAAGGCAGCTCTAAGCAGCTGGGGTTTTCAGCCTTGATTTGAAGGAACTCAGCGTTTCGGCCGTTTTGCAGTTTCCTGGAAGTTTGTTCCAGATTAGTCGAGCATGAAACTTAAATTATTTACACCTTCAGTTGATATGAAAATATTTTCTCTATCAAAAACGTAAGAAAAAAACAACAACAACTTTGCATCATAGTTTAATTTTTCTAGCTTAATCCTCATTGGGGCCTTTATTTGTGGAGTTTACAACTTCCCTCAGTTGCATTCACACATTTCCATCCTACAAAATGCATGTTAGCTTACTGGACACGGTGTGCGTACGTGTGTCGCTCTAGTCCCCTGCAACCTTCAAAGATTGGAGAAATAGCATAGAAATGTATCATATTTTTAGAAATTCCCTGAGTTGCTGCGTCTCTCACAAACTTCCATGAAACGCTGCAAACACACCCATACAGAAACTCTGCTGTGGTTCAGCTCGTTGCTGCTCCTTTGAAAGCCTCGTGGTGGATGTACATAAATATAATGCTACAGACGCTGAGGCTGGACTTTTCTTTGTCTTCAGTGTGGAACAAACCCAAAGCAGAGAGGCTCTGAGGTCACAAGAGCCTGGAGCTTCTTTCACTCTTCCTGCGACTCGAGCTGATTGCATTATCTGCAGTAAATGGATATAAAAGCTTTAGTTTATAGTGCCAGAGAAAGCAGCTGCCATAAACTGTTAGCGGTACGATAAACATGGCGGCACGCGGACACACGGATATGGAGCGCTTGCACACACGCTTTACTCCGAAAAGACGCCGCTACCAGGAGAGGCTTTTCAAACCGAGGGAGCGGAAAAGATTCCATCACTGACACAATCACTTACTTGATCCTGTTTGGGGAGAATCAAGACACACTTATACGCAGGGAAGTAAATCTGAATAATGCCAGTTTTCCCTGCTTAGTTCTAGTTTTAGATAACAACCAAGAAACAGCAGAAAGTATTGCTACACCTCACGGTTGTGGTTTTCCACCCATTTTTCACAGTTCAGAGGCGTCATGTGCAACTGATCAGCGTAGTTGCGTTTCCACTACAAATGTGCACAAAGCTTTGTTGATATTTCACTAATGTCGAAAAAAACACAATTTTGCAGTGCTTCCGTTAAATAACTTAAAATCACACGTGAATACGTTCGTTCATGTGAGAAGTCATTAAAAACACGCCGAGCCGTCATCCTCCGACCACTTGACTTCTTCTCGTCTTCTTTGTTGTTTCCGCCTGTAGTAACATCCACCTCTTCATCATATGACTCGTGATGCAAAAAGTGTAACATAGAAAATATGTCTAACCTCAGAGTTTGGTTAATTACTGAACTGTCAAAACTGATTTAGGCAGATTCAGATTTCTACTTAAGCACTTTAGACCAATGCAAGATTTTCTTGATGCAGCTTTACTGTCAGTTGTTATTTTGTTCAGTTAGAAAGGCAGTTAAACACTTCACTTCCTGTCATAGTGAGGCTTATAGCCAGGGCAGGTCTGTGTAAACAGTCCACACTACTGGATATTTAACTAATGGTGCAGTCGGTAGCATTGTTGTCCTGCAACAAAACGTTTCTGGGTTTGAACCCCAGCTGCATGTAGTTTTCAAGCGTTGGTTCTCTCTGGGTACTCCTGCTTCCTCTCACAGTCTGAAAACATGACTGCCGAGGTTACACTGGGTTAACTGGCGTCTCAGTGGAGCGTATGGTTGGCTGTTTGTCCGTGTGTCTTTGTGTTGTTCTTCATCCTGCCTTCTAACCAATGGCTGCTGGACGCCTCGCTCCCCTCTGACCCTACAAGGACCAGTGAGTATAGACCAGGGGCGAATGAATGATGGTTGGATGGATGAATGGATTTTTAGTGAGGTAATCTCCCAAACCCATTTCGATAGAGTGGAGAAACTGGCTTCACAACATTTTGTTGAACAATCCCTGATGTCCAAGGAAAAAATCTGACTTTAAAAGCAGAAGATGTTGCTCTAGACTCTCTGTTGTGCTGTTCTGCTTTAAAGCTGCCGACACCACAGTGAGCTCAAGCAAGAGCACAAAACAATCAATAAAAACAGGTTATTTCATGAAGTTCACTCTTCCTCTAAACTGTTTTCAGACTGCCTCTACTCTGGGCTCTGCCTTGGCATCGTGCTATCGTCTCCATGGAAACACGGTTCTGTTCAGTCGGCAGAAATGCAGATGCAGTGACAGATCCTTGGTGCGAGCATGGAGAGGGTTATTCTCCATTGTTGGTGGCCATCAAATGCAGACTCCCACTGAAAGCTGCAATGACGGCCGCCGTTTTAGAACCCCACCACACACACACACGCACACACTCCGCCAACGCTGAGTGAAGGATTATGGAAATTCAACTGTCAGGTTGTGGAGCAGAAATCACAACTAAAGAAACCAACAGTGTATCACCAAGAAGTAGAGATAAATAGAGCGAGGAGCGGGTTAAGTTAGCCTAAACCAACACCAAGACAACCACACATACATCTGTTATGTGTGGTTGAACCCCACATAACAATCTTATGAATATTGAACTATTAATAAGATTCCAGTTTTTTTCCCCCACTGACATAAATCTTACAGAAAAAGTTGCTCTCTTGCTTTATAAAGTTAGCACTCTGCTTTGAACTGTATCAAAGTTTATGACCGATGTTTCAGCTGCTCTCTATACTGACCAGATCTGCAGCAGCCTTTCATTTTTAACTGTGAAAATCAATGAAAAGGTTAAAAATCACAGATTATAAGACGGTTTATGACATATTGTGCAAGACATGCACATGAAAACAGGCTGTGCTTGCTCTAAATCAGCGGTGTAAAATCCGCCTGTTGTGGTTGCAGCACATGGCGGTGACACGTGCTATTGGTGCCAAGCAAGCAGTAACAAATATAACACAAAATATTTTCCTTTGTTGATATTAGAATTGTTATGTTTTTTAATACTTTTGCTGAGATGAAGCAGAAAACATGACAGATCAGCCTCTGTGCTCTCCTCCAGTTTCCAGATGAATACTTTGATTCTTTAGCAGTCTGACCGCCAGCTCTAAACTTCATAGTTTTGCATAAAATGTTATGAGTTAGTAGAGCTCAGAACAGCACCGACTATGTGCAAAGCCAATAATGAACTACTTCCAAGGTGAATACAGAAGTGGTTCGCAATTAAAGAAACAAACTATGCATTAAGACAGAAGGGTTTATTTAAACAATGAAAGATCAGGATGAATATTAAACATAAATGTACTTTTGTTAGAGGGATTCAGGTGTGGAATAATTGAAGCTTGAAGTTAAAACTGTGTTTTTTGGTCTATTAATGTAAAAAAAAAAGTCTAAAAGTAATACCATAAGGTTTAATTATGTTTTCTTTGAAGAGTTCGTCAGACTGCTGTCTTGATTTTTAATGATTTTGTTTTTATATATAAAAAAAAAAACACACATGCCTACACCTTTTTCATTCTACATGTGTTCTTGCCATTAACAGGAAGCTTTTGTTGTTTTTATTCCTGTGTTGTGTGCTGCTATAATGGACCGGTTAAAAATGACAAAAATAAATTAATAAACAGAATACTTCTTACCACATTTCAATATCAAAATCTAATCTTTGGATTGATCTGTTCCATGACCTAAACTACTGTACTTACTGCTACAAAGGCAGCTAGAAATACTCAGTGGATCTCCTGCTGGATGTTCCACAGTCAGGTCTGAACAGCAGAGCAGAAAACGCGTCTCTGTTTACACAGCCTCTTATGTAACCGACCCTGTTTGTTTACTGAGGACGTTGTCGTGCGTGAGACGCAGCGTTGGAGGTCACTTTATGGATTCATGTACATCGGCTTTCATCACTTCCTGTTCCAGGAGGCTGCTGTCTGATGAATGTGGCCTATAGAGGAGGGGTGTTCCTGTATCTTAGTTTCCTGGCAACAGCTCAGCACCTTTGTTTTAATCACCTTGACATTCCAGCTTCTACATCTGACTAAATGTCTGCATTTTCTGATGATTTTCTTCATTGCTTAGAAACTTTTATTCAAAACCCGACAGCAGGAATATTTCCATTAAATTAAAAGAGGTTTCACACAGAGTCAAGCTCTGCTTTTCTGACTGAATGTTAGCGTTGGTGTGTTTTGAGTTCTTACTGGTTTCAATCGACCAATAAAAAGTTTAGTGTTTGCTGGTGATAATTGTTGGATATTTGTAGATGGAATTGAGTGAAGTTGTTTTTTTAACACAAACTAACTGAAATCTATTAGTTAGAGTGAAGTGAGCTCCAGCCGCCATGTTGGACTTCGTCCTCAGTGACTCACCCTGCACGCAGAACTTGAGCTCTTTAGGGTCTGTGACGGTGCTGCCAGGCGTCTTGTCCGCAACCTTCTTGCTCATTCGGTTGTAGGTCCTCCTCTTCTTCGACTCGCCCCACAGGTTGGAGCCGCCGTGCATGCTGGGAATGTTCAGAATAGCGATGCCCTCTAAGGATATATTGCTGAGGTCCAGGATGATCCCGTCACACTGTGGAGGCAGAAATACGACAGATTCGTTTTCATAATTGAAGGCTTATTTTTCCATTCTGTGATAGATGAAGAAAAAGCTCCAGAGTCTAAAACTGATTTAAAGAAATTCTACAATGGAAATCCTTTTAATGCATTTATTTGGTGGCCAGCAAACAACATAATGTACTAAGCAGTTACATTTTGATTCTTTGTCTAAATTATAGCTAATAATGATCCGTTAACTAACTCCCTGAGAGTTTCGGAGTTGGATGGTAAACAATTACCCCACATAACGCACCAGACCAGACCCCTAGACCTTTTGATTTCTGGTAATCATAGGGAAACAATATTTTTTGTTTTTCCTGCTGCTAGTTCACCTGTAGTTCTGGGTTTGGATTGGCTTCAACTCCACAATCCACATATCAACTGGTCAAAGAAACAAGTGGAGTCTTGGTCCATTCCCTGCCATTGCTCCTGCCTCCGTTCAGCCATTCCTCCAAGTCAGTCGCTGGCAAATCGTCAGGAGGCAGACCCTCAGATCTCTCTGTCATTCCACCAGACTATCATGATTTGGCTCCGGTGTTCAGCAAATCTAGTGCCCTTTCTCTCCCTCCGCACTGCCCTTATGACTGTGCTATTGACCTCCTCCCTGGAGCACCACTGCCTAATAGTCGGCCTTATAATATTTCCAAACCTGAAAGAGAGACCGTGGAGAATTACATCAACGAGTCTCTGGCGGCAGGAATCATCCGACCATCTTCTTTTCCACTCGGATCAGGTTTTTTCTTTGTAAGTAAGAAAGACGGTTCTCTGCAACCCTGTATTGATTACCGGGGGTTAAATCAAATAACCATCAAGAACAAATACCCGTTGCCCCTTTTAGCTTCGGCTTTCGAACCGGTTCAGGATGCCACAGTTTTCACCAAGTTAGATTTAAGAAACAAGTTTTCTAATGCGCCTATCCTCATCAACCAGACCCCTCCAAGCAGTTCATCCTGGAGGTGGATGCATCCGACTCAGAGGTGGGAGCTGTACTATCTCAAAGTTCAGAATCTGACCAGAAAACTCATCCTTGTGCATTTTTCCCCGCAGACTTACCCCAGCTGAACGGAACTACGACATTGGAGATAGAGAGCTCCTCGCCATAAAATTGGCGTTGGCGGAATGGAGACATTGGCTGGAGGGCGCCCAGCATCCCATTTTGGTATGGACTGATCACAAAAACCTCTCCTACATTCAATCCGCCAAAAGATAAAATCCCGGTCAGTCCCGCTGGTCTTTATTCTTTTCCCGTTTCAATCTGACCATTTCATACCGCCCTGGGTCTAAAAACGTAAAACCAGATGCTCTGTCTCGTCTTCACGCCTCTGATGAATCTAAGGAGACACCAGCCACCATTTTACCTCCTAGCTTTACTGTAGCCGCAGTCACTTGGGAGGTTTCAGACCTAATTAAACAACCACAGACCTCCACACCCACCACATCCGCCGGTGCCGCTCTATCTGGAACAACGCAGTAGCAGCTCTGAATTGTTCATCTGACCTGAACCGCAGATTCGCGAACCGGAGAAGGTGCCCAGCTCCCACCTATTCGCCGGGACAGCAGGTTTGGCTATCCACCAGTGACATTCCATTGAAACCTATGTCACAAAAACTGTCTCCATGTTTCATTGGCCCGTACAAGATAGAGTCTGTTATCAGTCCCTCTGCTGTACGCTTGCATCTGCCTTCTTCTCTCCATATTCATCCCACATTCCATGTCTCCCAGATTAAGCCCGTCCTGACCAGCCCACTGTGCCCTCCTTCCGACCCCCCTCCTCCACCCGGTGAGATAGATGGGCATCCAGCCTACACTGTCCGCCTGGTCGTGGACTCCCGTCGTCGGGGCCGAGGCTGGCAGTACCTGGTTGATTGGGAGGGCTACGGCCCGGAGGACCAGATGTGGGTTCCGGGTTCATTTATTTTGGATCCTTCCTTAATTTCTGACTATCGTTCTTCCCTGCCCTCATCTTCGTTTGGACCGCCAGGTGGCGGTCGTTGGGGGCGGGGGGTACTGTTGGGATCCAGAGGTTTTGTCAGCTTTTCTCCACCAGAGGGAGCCTGAGATGAGTCAGCGGCTGCACACCTGTTCTCCATCACTCATCTAGAGGAGTATAAGTGGAGGAGGATGCTGACACTTCTCTGCCAGAGTGCTAGTCAGTTATGGTACCAGCTTACCTTGAGCTCACATCTGTCTACATCTGTTCCCTGATTCTGACCCCTTTGTCTCTGTGTTTACAAGTGATATCTCTCGTTACGTTCTGGTGTACCCAGTCAAGTCAAGAAGTTGGATCCCTGACTCATTCCTCTGGGCGTGGTGGGTGTTGTTCACTTGAGGAATCATTTACACCATCCTCTTCAGCCTCAAGACTACCAAAGCCCCCTCCTTTAAAAAAAAAAAAATCTTTAAAAATCTTTAAAAAAAAGTTGCACCATTAAAGGTTTACTCAAATACTAAAGTACTCTTGAAAATACTTAAGTATTCAAAAGTCTAAAGTATATTTTCTATTATCAGTGCATGACTGATAATAGAAAATATTATCAGTGTTTTCACAGAACTTTCTAAGTTGCAGAAATCACCTGATGATGAACTGTCATATAGAACCACTCTGCCCATCCCCACTCCACAAAAAAACAAACAAAAAAAACACCTTTTTTTTTCTCCCCAAAATCAACAACAGTATCTATAACTAATACCAAACTTAACATAGAAGTCTACAAACATCGAGCTAAGAAGCTTGCCACACTTAATGAGGATGATGTCATTCCAAATCCCAGGTGTGAGCGGTGACTATGATTGGTCCATCTTCTTGTGCGGAGCACAGCATGTGGATAATTGCATTTCAGTGAAGGAGAACAGGAACAGCGGAGAATAAAGCTACGCTCACACAAAAGGAACGAGTAACAACAAGCTTCCTGGAAATGTAGTGGAGTGATAAGTCATAAATTCTCCAAAAAATAAATGCTCAAGTAAAGATACTCAAAAATGCACTGAGGTATCATATTCAAATAAATGTACTCCATTACTGTCCACCACTGGAAACAAAAAAGTCCCAAATCACTGAGGTCTTGATGTGAATCAGATTGGACCAGAAACGCTCCAGATGTCACAGCTGCTGATCTGTGACCATTCACACCTGATCATCATCACCTTCATCTGCAGCTTGCTGCCATATAAGGTCAGCTCTTCCTCCTGCACGCCGTCAGCTTGTCGTGATAGCCAATACTGTAACACCTGCAGGCCGTCTGTGGCTCTCTGTCTGTTTTCTCCTTGGACCGGCTGCCCTCCTTGTCCGCTTCGCATCTCCATCCTGACCTGCCCCCCCTGGGTTCAGATTCTCTGGCTTCGACCCTCTGTCTGTCGGACCCTGAGGACTGGAACCGCCCCACCAGCCTGACTTGAACACACAGACCTGACCCGTACCTGTCTGACCTAGATTAAACTGTCCCCAATAAACTGGAGCTTGTCCTCAACCTTTTGCTGTCATTGTGTCCATCAGTGCCTGAACCATGTCACCAGAACTGTGCAATCTAAGAGTTGTACCCTAGAAAGATAATTTACTGAAAAACAAGGCTTACTTAGGGTTCAAGTAAATGTACTCCATTACATAGAGTTAGGGGTAATCATTTTTCATTTTAAATAGTGAAGGTGGTGTGTTTTTTGTACCCTTATAAGCCGTATAATTGCACATTTTGACATTTTAAACATAAATGTGTTTAATGGAAACAGCAATTTTGGAAAAAAAAAACTTGTTTTTGATGAGTTTTGGTGCTAAGATGAGGTGGGTATTTTTGGCCGTATCGAAATTGTTTTATTTCGCAAAACTGTAATGGATACCCTTTTTTTCCCCTTCACATCGTACCAGTCACATGGCCAATAACCAGATGGTGTCACTGGTGCATGAGGAAGAAGAAGAACACAGGAAGTAGTAGGAGGACGATGGGATGCCATCAAGTGAACAAAACTTATTCACGTGTGATTTTAATAGCTTTCACATTTAATGGAAACACTGCAATTGTGAAATGGTGTTTATTCAACATTAGCTGAATCCTGACAAAGTTTTGCACACATTTGTAGTGTAAACTCAGCTCCAGTCTGTATGAAGGTTCAGGTTTGAACTAGCATGGAACTCTGAGTTCTTGCGCGTCAGATCATACCAGACAGAGCACAAACAAGCCCCAGCAGCTTGAGCCACACTCTGATTGGCAACCTGAACTGATTTCACATGTAGACGCACTACACTCCTGTTCTGGGGGAAAATTATTCTGCATAATTAAATGTCAAGGACCTCTGAGCGTAAATCTGCCTGTGGGCAGCTCGGAGAGAAAATAAAAGACCACGTTTATTTAATTGCACGATTGGAACCTCGCACCGAGGCCCTCTATCAGATTCTGACCTTCATCAGGCTGAACAGGGCCTAACTGTGGCAGCTCTTTGTTAGGAAATGGTGGAAGAAGCAAATAGGTTTCATACAGCAAGTGAGGGCAAGTCATGCACATAGAGTGGCATGGCGTTCGTATGGACTACCTGTGCCAGCTGGGTCAGAGGCAACAACAAGCACACCCAGACTGCCTCGGAGGCGGATGAGAGAGGACGCAGTGCTGCTGACATGATTATTTTGTCTGTTGTCTGTTATTGTTGATCTAATTACGGTGACAGATTGGCAAAATGGCATCCTGCCTTCTTAGATGAACAAGGACAGGAAAAATGAGGCTGTTGAGCCATGAGTTCACTTCATCTACAGCTGAACAGGAACAGTTGGCTCCATGTAGACCAGGAGGAAGAGGTGAGACTGCGTTCAGGACACGGCAGGTGAATCGCTCAAACTTTAACTGCAGTTGTTTCGTTTCGCTGTTTATATTTAAGTTACTTGGTCGTAGTTGGATGTTTTTGTCTCCGCCCATGTGTTTGTCTGACTGCTGTGTGGCAGCATGATGTGGATCCTCTGTTCAGATGTTTGAATATTGTTTAAACCAGAAGGAAATTAACCCTTTCAGACATGAATTGTGATCCTTTATGTCAGGATTTTAGATTTTCTTAAGGCATAAAAAAGATGGGAGGGTAAAAAATGAAAGCTTTTCTAGAATTTCTTTCTAGGTGATCAGTTGTAATTTTTTTCTAAATACATCAGCAGTAGCAGTTTCTAGGGGTTACTTGATGTCACAATATTTTTTTCTAACCGTAAGAGTTGCTTTATTATCTGCCTGTGATATTGGATTTAACAAAAATTTGGTTGCACTTGCAGTGGATGGCCAGTAGTTGGCAGTGTATTGTATGACTCACTAGTGTCCACTTCAGTGGTCTGTGTGCATTTATAACATAAAAATTCATAAGAAAATGGTTTTTAGACAGCTGTCCACTGTAGTGACTGCTGTGCAGGACAGGGCTAAATGCAAATGAAAATATAATTTTAATCAATTTATAATTTGATAGGTGAAAATAAATTGTGATGGACATCAAGGAAGAGGTCAGGAAGATGACTCATCTCAGGACCCGCCCCTTTGGCGAATGAACCAACCATCACATCAGCCTGGCCTGGCCGTCCTGAACAGAACCACAGCTGTAGGTGGGATGGGACTGTGAGACCTTCTGAACCAAGCCCAGATTATTTAAAACACTCTTTCTTCACTTTTTCTCTGCTCATGCTCTGAATTAACTCTGACTCACCTCCAACTCTATGCATTCGTTGAGCTTCTTGCAGGTGGCGGATATGGTCTCAGTGGTGCCAAACTCAAAGTACCACAGCTTGTTCTTCATTCTGCAGGTCAGGGAAAGACACAGAACGTTAGGAGACGAACCACCGTCCGGACTCAGCCTGCATGTGCAGCTTTGTGACCCTGATGTTATTTGGTATACAGCTGTCACAGAGACGCCCGTCACGGTTCTGGGTCATCTCACGTTTTCTGACAGCTCAGAATGCCCAGTGAGGGAGGGGAGTCATGTGACCTGGGAGGTCTCTGCTGTGGGAAAGATGGAGACATTAGCAGCTCCATAATGAATGACAGACAGGTCGACCCCCCCCTTCTACAGAGCTGAAACAAAGTAGAGGCTCCTCTGGCTCTGGACTCCTACCAGATTCAGAGGAAACAGGTTATTTTTACCCAGGGACATGTGGACATCAGCAGCTAGATGTGTTGTCTGTTCCAAGGAGACCTACCAGCTTTTTCTCTGAGATTTATGTCATTCAGGGCAGGAAAACGGTTGCCAGGCAGGGAATTAGGCATTAACCTAAGGCATTGGTATTTGTTTATCATTAGGGAATATTTAATTGTTAATATCTTAGATAATATTTTAGTCGCTGTAAAAGAGCAACCCCTCGATTTACACAGCTTGCGTCTCCGGTCTGTGGCGCCGTGGCGCATCGCCATCAAAATCAGCACCAATCCAAAAAGTTTGCCGTTAGACTTCAACAATCACATCCCCTCCAATACGAAATGCACAAGCATAACATCCGTATTTTGGGTTTTACTTAGTTTTCCTTGAACTGTGTGAACTTGCGTTACAAACCAAGTGATCAACAAGTCGTATCAACAGAGAGAGGGCAGATGCTATTGGTAGCTTCAGCAAACCAGTCGGCTTCAAAACCCCGTAGACAGTAGCAAAAAGTTGAGTTTTTTTGGCAATTGTGTGGACAAAACGTCCGTTGCTCTCCAGAAATACAAAACTGGAGATTTGGGCATGTCAGTGTTATGTAATAAAAATGACAAGAAAGCACACAATGTCACAGCATTTTCAAGCATCAGATTGAACTTTATGTTCACAAAAGTCTGTTTTTAAATAGCTGTGATTGGTATTAGGAAAGAAAAACTGACAGGACACTACTGCTTCAAAGGTAATGTCAAACATTCTCCTTGCTTACTTGCCTGAAAACTGTGACTATATGAAGACTAATTACCATTTCCTAGAATGTACTCATTCTCCTCCTCTTATCCTTTGGCAGTAATTTCAGGTAACGGTGAAAATATCCCGCTGAGAAATGACTCAAAAGCTGACACATCATCACCTCTCACTGACTCCTGGTACATAAACAATGTTAGCATTGACCAAAGGTCAAACAGAAGTCACAAGACTTTATTTTTAATTCTCTTCAGTAAGAACAAAAATACAAAATACGAATTTAAAACATGTACGTACACTTTAAGTAGAAAGTCAAGAGAGCTTAAAACATAAATTCTGCTTTTTAAAGATTGTTATCTGTAAAAATTTTTTAAAATGTTACATTTTCTGTCCACTTTACCACTAAACACAGCTACGTTTTCGGTTTAAAGTAGAATATGCGAAAAGAATAGATGTTTACTAAATCTTGCAAGGTACTGAGTTTGTGTTGTTCACTCACAGGAGAAGTGTTAATCTCAAATGTTCAACTGGATGATCCTGAAATGACTCGTCTGTTATTCCGTGCGAGACTCAGTTTCTCCATTTGTCTGTGGTGTAACGCCAAGTGTTGGTTGGTTTCCAATGTAATGCAAAAGCTTCCTTTTGTAAACTTAAACCTGATGTCCGTATGAATTAATCTTGATCACTGACCCCGATTTCACAACAGCCACGAAAGGGGGGAGGGGGAGTTCCAAAAGGTAGAGAGGTCATCAGGTCAGAGCTCCTATAAGGGATTAATGAAGCTGTGCTAAGGCACCTGAGCAGTGTTTTCACAACAACAAAGCATTACTGCAGAGCAACCTAACAGACCAAATGTGTTCTGGGACTGAGTGGCAAACCACAGCCAGGGGCTCTGCACTGGAAGGTCATAATGAGAGATTAAGGCATCATTCCTCTCACTGGGTGTGTTTTTTTGAAAGATTATTGAAGATCCTTATTGCCCCAGGTTTGCATTAGTTTTGGCTCAGAAACATGGGAGTGATGGCAGAATGGCTTAAGCCTCCCTGTTGCATTCACTGTGCATAGGAGACGGGGAAAAAACATGAGTTAATTGCATTTTTTACAGACGGTCTCAAGTGGAAGCGGCTTAATGAGGTTAGGCAGTTTGCCTCGCCGAGAATCACAACTGTTCCTAATTGTGATCTCAACTATGCTTCTAATCCTCTGATTTGACAGCAGCACAGCTTTCTGGGGAGGCATTAAGGTGAAAGAGACAGGAGGGCAATTAGAGGCAGAAAAATGAACAGTTGTGCTGAAGATGTCGTGGTTATATATTACACAAAACAAATGTTTACATCGCAATCCCAAAGCGTTAGGCGTTTGGTGCGACACTTGTAGAACGTGATCATGCTCTGAGGATTGTGTTCTCTCCTCCAAGGTGGAGCCACCCATAGTATACATGGCTGTTATGGCAACACGTGTGTTTCCAGCATCAGCAGAGTCGGCATGCCAATCCGCCGCTCTCGGTCATTAAATAAACAGCTCATCATTCGCCATTTCTGTGTATGTGCTTCTAAAAAAAAAAAACAAACAAAAAAGAATATATAACAGAAACATATCCAACCTAGACCAGCAGCTGACCTTGTATGAAGCAATGAAGATACAAAGACAGAGAGACACAGAATGTCTTATTTATTTAGAACTTCCCATGAAGGACATTTTACAAGAAATCATTGCTGGGAAGGAAACATTTTCAGTTTTGTTATATTACGCAACAGGTAAAGTTTAGGCCTTAGTCAGACATGAAACTGAATAGATTTTGTGATTATCTTATTTGAGTGTTTGTATTTTGGTTAATTTTCCCTCCTTGTGTTGTTCACCGTTATTGGTTCCAGCTGTTCCTCATTTCCTGATTATCCGTGTCTGTATTTAACCACCTGTGTTGTCGCTCACCTGCCTCTCTGTTGTGTCCGAGTGCTTTTCTGGATTTTTGACCACATTAAATCATTTCTTCTACTTCACCCTGTGCTTCCACCGCAACTCTTGCTAATCACCAAACCCACTTCATGTGACAAATTTGGCCTTTCATCCACGTGTAAATTCTGGTTAATATCAATAAAAATGCTGCAAAATAAAAACTCTGACCAAAGTGGAGATTTGCGAATTTTCCTTACTTGCCCTTGGACATTGGAAAGCAGAGATTCAGAGGTCAGCGCATAAGAGTTCACAACAAATAATGCGGCACCGACATCACAAATGTGACCATTGACCATGACTGCTGTCAGCAGAGATGTCTATGTTGTTTATGTTTTTTAATATTGCTGTTTTGCATTTCTGCTTGTTTGCTTTTCAAGTCCAACTGCTCCAACAGTGTTAGGTTGCAAAGGCAAGAATGCTTGGAGGTCACATGATCAACATGTTGCCACTGGCGACAAAGAGCAGGAAGTGATAGATGGATGATGGTGAGGCATGTTTAATGACTTCTCATGTGAACAAACTCATTCATGTGTGATTTTAATTGCATTTCTTATCTAATGGAAACACAGCCATTGTAAAGTTTAGTTTGTTTTTTTTTTCGAACATTAGACAAAATGTTACGCACATTTGAGTTCAGGCAGGTTTCTGTGCAGGAAGGCGGTCTTCCACACACTGCGCTCAGAGCCTTGGCTGTGCAGACAAACTGACAGCCTGATGGAACGGAGACGCACATTACGTCTGTCCTCCTGCCCAGACGCCGGCTCCACATTGCTCTGTGTTTGTCCTGCACCTGGTCTGCGCCGGGTCACTCCACCCGCTCTGCCGGGTCAGGCCTGCTAACATTTCTGCCCCATGTTGGACGTCAGCAGGAGTCTGTGTCGGGCGCTACGTCAGCACGGGGTTAAAAGTGTGCAGGGAGGGAGGAAGTCTGCACGCTCCTGTTTCTCTTTCAAACATCACAGAGTTTCATATTCAGTTTCTAACCTTTTCACAAAGTGACACGAGATAAGATCAGGAATTAAATTCACATTCGGTTAATCAGAAAATCCAGTTGCTCTAATGGACAGAAAAGAAAAAAAAAAAACACGTCTCAACTTTAACTTCCCATCACACCACTCAAATAAATTCAATCAACATAGCTTTACATCATGTTGTAATGGTATTCATCATGTTACCTTCAAAATTAAACCTCGAGTGTTGGCTTAATTTTGTTATGCATGTTTGAGAAATCCTTTAATCTCCATAGCAACCTTCAAAACACCTGGGTGGACCTCGCCCCACCTTCAATGCACATCTCCTCCTGAGAGTTGCAGCTTCCAAGCTTCTGAGCTCCCGCCTCACAGAGCTCCTTCAGAATAGCCAGCAGCAATTAGATGCTGACTAGCTAATTGCTAGCCAGCAGCAGCAGGTTTTGGTCCATAACTATATTTTGTTTTCCTGGTTTTAGTGAGAACATCAGCAAACACCTGGTGGAACTGCACATCTGCTGAGCTCGTTATAGGAGCTACTTCTCATTGAAATGCTGGTAAAAATGATGTTAAAGTGTTAATAGATTAGTGATGTTGTGATGACTTTCTGACTGAATGGGTGGAACGGTTAACTGCATTCATTATGTTGCAGTTATTGCGAATCAAAGGCAGCTCTAAACAAGCTGGTTTTTAGCCTTGATATGGAGGAATTCAGGATTTCAGGATTTTTGCAGTTTCTGAAAGTTTGTTCCAGATTAGAGGAACTTAAAAACTAAATGTTGCCTCTGTATGTTTGGTTCTGGTTCTGTGGATGCAGAGCAGACCAGAACCAGACCTGAATGGTCCAGAAGGTTGATACAACAACAACAACAACAACAACAACTTAATGTATTTTTCCTGGTTTTAGTGAGAACATCAGCAGCAGCGTTCTGGATCATCTATAGTTGATTGACTTTGTAGGCAGACCTGTGAAGACACTGTTGCAGTAATCAATATGACTAAAGAGAAACGCACGGATGAATTTTTCTAGGGACATTCATCCTTTAATATTGGAAATGTTCCTCAGGTGATAGAAGGCCGACTTTGTAGCTGTCTTTATGTGAAGGTTCAGGTTTTAGTCCATAACTATATTTTGTTAATTTAGTTACTTAGTTAATCAATGGACACATACAAAAGTAATGGCTAAAACTGGTTTAGTTGATGTTCATGTGGGGTGACTTACAGTAGCTGCATTTTCATTAACTGTAAAACTGTGCAAATTCAAATTACAAAAATAAACACACCAATTCTGTGAAATTCAATTACACGTTTTTTGACAAAACACTTTTTGCGTTAAGATGAGGTGATCAACAGCTAGACGAAGACGATCGAAGCTGCCATGATTTTGAATGACGTATTGCGTTAACAGGTTTATACTCGTAGGATTGTACTTCCATTTTTACTTAATGGAAACATCGCAAATGTGATATTGCGATTTTTTTTTTTTTGTCACATTAGCACAACACACAGATTTGCACACATTCATAATGGAAATGCAGCTAGTGTCAGATGTGTTTGGTGACGTTATCAACCAAAGCTTTTCTAGGACACTGAAACGCAAGACAGATACGCCAAAGTTTGATGGGAGCATTAGACGACTGTAATGGAAAATAAAAACTTGATGAGACATTATCAAACTCGATTAACAACTGGGAATAAATACTTTTCTGCAGTTTAATATTAAGCTATGTTCTCCTCCTCCATTAAAACCGATGCATTCACTTGCAGTCAGACAAATGAGAAGCTGTATCAAACAGAGCCTGGACTCCATGTGACATGTCATTAGTGTGCGGTGGCTCTCTGCACAGGCTGGGTGTGAGGAGTCACACTCCTTCTGTCCCAACAGGCCCGGGGGTGAGGAAGGGGTGACGCTGGAGGGGGGTGAGAAGCAGAGCAGCAGAGTGCCTGTGAGGAGCCCCCATGCTGGTAGCGTGGAGCGCTGAGTGACGGCCAGGACAATAAAGCTAAGTGCTACATGAAGCCGTGGGCCTCTCTCAGGGGTCAGAGGTGATTTGTCATGTGCGCCCGCGGAGGACGAGCTGCTCCTTCTGAACACTGACTCGTTTCAGTTCACACCGCTGTCAAAGCAGAGGGAAACGTTCCCAGCCAAAACATCAGTCGGGTCTTAATAAAACAGTCACAGTTGTCCGTCAGCTCTCTGTTCTATTGGCAGAACAATGGGCCAGTGTTGGCTTACTGTACAGAACACTGTACGGAAGGAGGTTGGTGCCGTTTTCTGAAACTCGCTGTCAATAATGTGTGTTTAGTAAACATTAGCAGCAGTTTCATTAATGAAAGAGCTCTGTAGCTTATCATCTTAAATCTGTGGGCTTACATGTATTAAGACAGGTTCTCCTTATCACATCTTTAAACCGTTTAGTGGATCCAAGCAGAGAACACGTCATGCTTTCATCCCTGAGTTAAAGAAGAAACTACGGATCTTTCCTTTTCTTCATTCTCTTGTCTCATTCTTCTCCTTTAATTTCCACAGACTAATTAACTTGTGAAGAAAACAGCAGCATGTGTTGTGTTCCATGTTGTTTGCATGACAACATGGGACACAACGGGCTCCTATGGGACTCACCGGCATTCAAAACAAGCTCTGATATTTCACTCTGCTGTTGGAAGATGACTGCACTTTGTAACTGCGGTCAGTTAAAGCTGAAGTTACCAAAGCAGGGGTCAAGGCCCCACTTGGGGGGGTCATGAATATGGAAGTCTAGGGTCTTGGGGTTTCCTTAGAAATTAAGCTACATAGCAACAAAGACGAAAGCTTCTGCATTTTAGAAATGCTGTAAAAGTTTTTTTTTTAATTTTTTTAAATCCGCTCTGGAAACTAAGCTAAAGCAACATGTTGGTCAGTCTATTGGCTGTTGATGCTGGCTGTGTTGTCATCGCACTGATTCTTTACTGACTGCAAAAATCCTTGAGTGTTTCTCCAAGAGTCAGAGTTATGACTGTCTTACTTTCTATCCTGTGGGTCTGAAGCTGGGATGGTTGGGAACCAGTGAGTTAAGGTGATGAACTAGAGTAAACTGCTGCTGTCAGCAGAAGCACATCTGGAGAAACGGTCGAATCCACAGCTTTCTGCCCCAAAACTGCTGAGCTGGTGCTCACTGAACTGCGCTTGTTCTAACATTAATCTATCTGTGTTCTTTCTATGTGGACTGTACGGCTGCCCTGCAGCAGGAAGGTCCTGGGTTCAAATCCCAACCTGGGTCTTTCTACATGTAAGCTTGCATGTTGTTCTCCCTGTGCAAGCGTGGGTTCTCTCTGGGTACTCTAGCGCCTCCCACAGTCCAGAAACATGACTGCAAGGTTAACAGGTTGCCTAATTGGCCCTTGTACGGTGGTGGGTGCAGGATTGTTTGTCTGTATGTTGCCCAGCGATGGACAGGTGATTTGTCCAGGGTTATTATAGTTAACGAAAGCTAGCGGAGTAAAACTGAGGAAACATGTTTGAAAACAAAAACTACTGCAAACGGCTAAAAACAATATATTCTTTTTGTACATTAGTGGGTTGAATGATCAACACAAGCAATATCTTATTTCACGCACTGCGTTCTGGCCTGCTGTGTCTTTCACAAGCCATTATATGATTTCCTGCTTATTTAAATGTAAAATAGGAAGTGAAGTTATGCACTCATGCTCGCTGTGAGCAGTTGGAGTGTAAGGGGATTACTTACATTAGACTTCCTTTAAATATTTCCAAAATAAAATTATTTGTGGACCAATAGGAACAGAACGTTTCTTTATGCAAAGATAAATGTTTCTGTAATATAAAACTGAAAACAAAAATAAGATAAAAAAAAAACCCCGTCTGGGCTAGTTTAATTTGACACCACCTGATTAATACAATTACATATAGAAATATGTAAGAGTGATCAAATATTTAGAACAAATATAGAAATCTAGCATTTGTCATTGGTCCTCAATGGAACCAATATGAGTTAACAAGAAGTCTGAAATGACAGCATTTTGTTTCATATCTTTTAAGTTTAGTCTGAAACACCAGAGCAATAAATGTGTGACTTTAGCCGCCAGATGAAGCCGCTGCTGTGACAGATTGTTGCAGGGTGACTGTATGTTCTGCAGCTCGTCCTTCCTCAGATATTTCTTTACATCCTCTATATGGATCACTATGACTCTCAGTCCTGACCTTCCTCAGGCAGCCTGGAACATTATATAACTTTTAATTAGACTGCCATGTACTTGCTCTCACTGATGGCCATTTAAAGCTACTTCTGTGCTATTAGGATGACTCAAATCTCCAACTTGTGTCATTTGTGCTATTTCACTTTGCATCCCAAGACTTCCAGACCAGAAACCTTATTTCATATTTAATTGAGAAACGCCATGCTTACCCTGGACAACACAAAGGAAGTGACGAGTTTCTGTTAAAGTGACAGAAACTCGTCATTCCACAGTGCTCCAAACTAAATGAAAAGCAGTTTGGACTCCCGTATCAATGCTCCAGATCGACTCCACTAACCTGCTGTTGAACTTCTCAGGGTGTTTTTCTCTCATCATATGAAAGCGGTGGGCGATGGAGGCATCCTGTGTGAAGAACAGAGGAGACAACATCAGCAACTCGACACGCTATTGGTGCCGATGGCGTCTCAAACAGCATGGCCACAAAGCAGCCAATCCAGGAGCCCCATTCATTATCCCTGCCATTAATCAGTAGTTCCATCAAGAGCAGTGGTACAGAAGACGTTAGCTTCTATGGTCGTGCTAAGACCATTCCCACTGTGTGTATTAATGTATATTAAGGTATATTTGGTGTGTAAACTAATGAAGTAGGCAGCTCTAAGCTTTTTTTTTTTTTAGAAGGGGTTTTAAGTATTTGTAGATTTAAGCTATTCATGGGTGATTGTGATCTTTAACCTCAGTGAATTCCTGGTGTCTGCTGCATACTGTGCTGAGATTTTGGAGAAACTCTGCAGCAGTTGAAAAGGAAAAACCTGATGAGACTCCACAATAACCTTAGATTGTGGAACTCATATAAACCCTGACAAATTCAAAGTTGCTATTGTTGCTATGTAGGAGTAGTAAATTAAAAGTCAAGGCCCAAATATCAAATGATTCTGGACTAAAGTACAGAAACACAAACACTGAACCATCATCCAGGACACATAGGACTAAGAGACTTTCAGTCAAGAAGTCTTGAGTGCTGCACACAATGCTTGCTGGAAAAATATTTTATTGTTTTGACATTGCCAAACAATACAAATAAATTCTATCAATTCTCCCGAGAAGAGTGGAGAAATATCCCGCAGCATCACTTCTGATGTTGATGTGAAAACTCACATCAACGTCAGAAGCAATGGGTAACNTATGGGTTTCCATTCACATATGAGTCTGCATGTATATTTCTGAGCATGTGTGGATTAAAGTCCACAAAACAATTCCACTTGCACCCAAATATGTCGTATAATGGCACAGCTACGGAAAATTTTAAAAATCATTAAAGGCACCAAATTAATCTAATCAACATGAACTTAAACTAAGAACTGTTTCTGGTTATTTTCACTTAGTGGTTCACAAATAAATAACAAATAAACCAGTTGGAAAAATTCCTGGCAGTTTAATAAGTAAATGTTTGCAACAAGGCTGAGCAGAAAAACCTCTTGAAGCCATCAAGATTTTATTCACCATAAAGATAAATAAACCCCTAAAAATTGTGGCATTTTTGTTGTAAAGTTGATCGAAGATGATTGGTCTGGTGAACTCCTCCTAACGGGTTTAAGACGTGGACAACGACAGAGTTTTAGAAGCAGCAGCTAAAGGTCAGAGGTTGGTCTGAATGCAGCTCAAATAGGATCTAACCTCTGACCTCTGGGGCCGGGGTGAATGTGAGCCTGATGAGTCACCAGAGCAGCCTCAGACTGACCTCACAAAGAGAAAACACCTCCAGTCTCCTACTACTTCAACAATTAACATTATCCTTTGATACAGCCTTGGTTCTTCAAAGGCCTTAATGACGTCCAATAGTTGGATCAGGAGTGCCCAAACTTTTTGAGACCAAGATCTACCTTTTCTCTCACCAGTCGGCTGATATCTACCACATGACACAGACTATCAGGTGTGAAAACTAACCTAAATGATCGTAGATCAATTAGGGAGTGTGAAAACTCACATCTGACTGGATTATCACACCTGATAGTCCGGTACACTTGGTTTGATTAGTGACTAAAACAGCAACATTTGTCACATTTTTAGCAGTTCATTTTTCACACTGCACCGTGTCAAACAAACCAAGCCCTTTAAAAAACCTGTTCCCCCCTCACCAGTGGGGGCACTGCACCAAGAACTACTGAAGGAAAGGGCATGAAAACCTCCAAAGAAGAGTGCAACTTCCTTCTTCACAAAATATAAACGACTACAGGGTAGCGTCAGATTTTAGTGGTTGTAGGATTTCTATTTATCTTTGGTAACAAGCCATTTGTACCTCTATATTTAGACTCTTGCGTTTGTTTTGGTTGTATTTACCCAAAATGCACTTCTCTATAGTCCCCTTCCCACTTTTGGAGCGGTCTCCGGTCCGCTTGGCGTTCACATATTCCTTCTAACCTCACCAGACTTCATGTTAACCAAACCCAGACCTTGGGTTGTAGGAAAACCACAGTTTGCTCTATTGGTCCGCATCAGAACTAGATTGTGCATTCACACCTCCACAAACAAACCGGGCCTTCCAGACAAACAAACTAGGGTTTGATTAAAGTGAACTAAACAGGGAGGGTGTGAATACATCGTAAGTTATTTTCTAGTGGTGCAATAAAATGCATGAACCAAAAAAAAAAAATCATAAAAAAAGTACAAGAGTTGTCACTCAGCAGTTGTCCTAGGATACCTTTACTCATTGCGAAGAGAACCGAATCCACTGTGATCTTCTAAGTCAAGCAACAGAGACACAGACATGCTCACAGTGGATGGGGTGAGCTGAACCCAGCAGGCTTAATTGGCCCTGAGCTGGACCAGAGCTGCTTTTGCTGCACCCAGGCCTGAGGATGTAATTTGCCTTTCACTGATAAGCAACCACTGGACTCGATGTAAGTTATAAATCCACTGGATATCAGACAACATCATGAGGCTGATGCAGATGTAACTCCAGGATGTGGCTCATGTGATGGAGCGGGACCACTTCACCGCAACACACAGAGTCACTGCTTCATGTCGCTCAATGAACAAGAACATCTGGTTCTGCCTAAACGTCACATATACGTCCATCTCTTCAGACCAAATATAAAGAAAACCTTCATCTGCTGCTTGTGAGCACTATCCCTTTAATCAAAGGGTGTTTGGATGTGTCTGAAATCTTGAGTAACTAAGCAAGAGACCTGAGAATAGCGAGGTGTTAAGATGGATAGCTGTGCCTAAAGTTAGCCTGCAGTGATGTCTACTCTCGCCACAGGACCCAGTATCAAATTTGGTCCCAGTTAAACTGAAGATGACACTCTATTTTAAGATGCGATGTCTGTGAGATCTCAGCACTTTGCATCAGAGCAAGGCAGAGCGCCAATGTGAGCGTGAACAAACAGATGTGTGTCATCACACCCGTCCACCTGCCTTGTGCCAACTCTGATTCCTCTTGTTGCAGAGAAGTGAAACACCGGCAGAGGCAGGCAGGGTGCCAGGGTGTCAGTACAGATTCCCCTGCTAATAAAAATAAGCAGGGATAAAAACAATACAGCAAACAAAGTTAAGACAGAGAATAACAGTCTGATGTGGTGAGAAAGCTGAGTCAAAAAGCAAAGCTATCGATTTGCCGGTTGATCTACGTTCCTACCCGCATCTATGGTCATGACTTTGGGTCATGACCGAAAAAACAAGGCTGCAGACACAAGCGGCCAAATTGAGTATTCTTCGTAGGGTGTCTGGGCTGTCCCTTAGAGATAGAGTGAGAAACTCTGTGATCTGGGAGGGACTCAGAGTAGAACCACTGCTCCTTCATGTCGAGAGGAGCCAATTGAGGTGGCTTGGGAATCTGGTCAGGATGCCTCCTGACGCCTCCCTGGTGAGGTGTTCCGGGTATGTCCCACCGAGAGGAGGACCCGGGGAAGATCCAGGACACACTGGAGGGACTATGTTTCTCAGCTGGCCTGGGAACGCTTTGGGATTCTCCTGGAGGAGCTGGAAAAAGTGGCTCGGGAGAGGGAAGACTGGGCCTCCTTTCTTAGACTGTTACCCCAACCCCAGATAAGTGGGCAGGCTGGATGGCTGGAAATGCACACTAGCTTAGTGAAACTCCCAAAGTAGGGATTCAAAAGATACACTATATTGCCAAACTATTGACTCTCCCACCTTGATTCGCATATGAGCTGAAATGACATCCTATTCCTAATCCATAAGGTTGAATATGACCTTGGTCCACCATTGGCAGCTAGAAAAGCTTCAGCTCTTCTGGGAAGGCTGTCCCAGAAGAGTTGAAGGCTGGTTATGAGGATTTTTGACCATTCTTCCAGAGGTCACATACTGATGTTGGACGAGAAGGCCCAGCTATCAGTCTCCCCTCTAATTCATCCCAAAGGTGTTCTATTGGGTTGAGGTCAGGACTCTGTGCAGGCCAGTCACGTTCATCCACTCCAGACTCTGTCATCCATGTCTTTATGGACTTTGAGTTGTGCTCTGATGCACAGTCATGTTGGAAGAGGAAGGGTCCGGCTCCAAACTGTTCACACAAAGTTCACTGGAACTAAGGGGCCAAGCCCAGCTCCTGAAAAACAACCCCACACCATAATCCACCCTCCACCAAACTTGGCACTAAGCACAATGCAGTCAGACAAGTACAGTTGTCCTGGCAACTGCCAAACCCAGACTCGTCCATCAGATTGCCAGATGGAGAAGCGCAATTCGTAACTTCAGAGAACGCGCCTCCACTGCTCTAGAATCCAGTGGCAGCGTGCTTTACAACAAATGCATCCGATGCTTTGTCTTGCATTTGGTGATGTATGGCTGGGATGCAGCTGGTCACCATGGAAACCCATTTCATGAAACCCTCTGTACACTGTTCCTGGGCTAATCACATGAAGTCTGGAGATCTATAGTGACCTCCTGCAGAAAGTTGGTAATCTCTTCTTACTATGCGCTTTAGCATCTTCTGACCTCGCTCTGTCAGTTTAAATGGCCTACCACTCTGTGGATGATTTGCTGTCGTTCCCAAACACTTCCATTTTCTCATAACACAGCTGACAGTTGACAATGTAATATTCAGGAGCGAGAAAATTTCACGGATTTGTTGCACAGGTGGCATCCTATCACAGTTCCACGCTGGAATTCACCGAGCTCCTGAGAGTGACCCATTTTTCACAAACGTTTGTACAAACAGTCTGCATGTGTAGGTGCTTCATCTTATACACCTGTGGCCATGGAAGTGACTGGAACACCTAATTCCAATCATTTGGATGGGTGAGGAAATACTTTTGGCAATCTACTGTATCCTAGTATGAAGCAACCAGATCAATGCTAATAAACAGCAAAAGAGCATGTCACTATGTACCATGGATGGAGGACCAGTCTTGGTCTTGAGCTAGGCCTTGGTCTTGGATTGTTAAGGGAGTAAAGTTTTTGCAATTTTGACAAAAACTATAGTGTTGCACCAGCCTTGACCCAGTTTGTGAAACCAGACTAACACAAGACCAAAACTGAGGCAAACAATCCAAGACTGGGGGAAAAAAACAGATTGGGGTCACTCTCTGTCCCTGATAATATAGAGTTACCTGATAGGAATATATTTAGGAGCTGCAGCCAGCTTTCTCTGCTTTTTAACACCTCTCTCGCTGTGTGTTAATGTGTGTGTGAGGTTGTGCATCAAAGCATGTGCACGCTGCTCCTCATGTCTTTAGAACCAGCCAGGTGTCACTCAGCACGGTCATTCATTACGGCAGTAACCTGGCCTGAACCTGGCAGTAGCTGGCTTCCTGTCACTGATACTTCCCCTGACCTTCAGTCGGTGCCAGGACCACATAAAAACACACACGCACACACACGCACACCTCTCTGTACAGTTTCTGCAGAATATTGAACACTGACTTTTTATGTGTACTAAACTCCATAAACTGCTGTTAATAACAGACTACCTAACATCCTTATATCTGTTCTCCAGTCAAACATGCCAAAGTCAGGGAAGGCTGCAGAGACTGGTCATTAATACTGGGAATGATCCCACAGCATAGCGCATCACACATCCAGCAAGGAGCAGAGACATACAGGCACATATAAACACACTGACAGCCTGGGGTCAGCTTCCTCTCTGAAACATGAGGTGCCATCTATCATAGCTGCTGACATGGTGTCATTTCCTTCTCCCTGATTCCTCCTCTCAGATAGTTTCCAGGCCAAAGGTGAAGTCAAAGTGTTTAGGAAGTGATACAAGTGTGTTGAGTGGAACTAATTAGGGGAAAACCTAAACAGGTCTATTGGCTACAAAACATGTTTATTACTGAACATGTTTTGTAGTCCAGTAGTTCCTAGAAAATGACATTTTAGTCTGCAATCATTCAACGGCACAGGTTTGAAAAGCAGAAGAGGAGCCTCCTGCACCACCAACAACACTGCAGAAAGTTGTTTGTTAATGGTAAGTCAAGGGCAAGACTCTTATCTTTTCCTGCAGCCACTGTACAGCCCATACAGTGGTAAAACCAGCTGACCAAATGTGCTGGAGCTCGGGTTGCTAGGTGACAGCAGTACCAAAAAAAAAACATTAACTTATTTCCAAAATGAGGCTGAGTGAGGATTTTTTTAACCACTTACGCTGTTTAGAAACTCAAGTGGAAGTACAAAAACATGCAAGATGTGAATTGTGCATAATAGGTCCCCTTTAAAAAAATCATAATCCACCATTTTTATTATGTAAAGCCTTTCTGCTCTATGTAGTGTAGAGCATCATGGCTCCTCCCCACCGGCTGCAGGTCAGCTGGCTGAAATATGGTTTCTGCACTTTTCCTGCACTTACAAGAAAAACGAATTTGGATGCTTAGAAATATTTTTGGTGTTAAAAAACTTGACCTAGGTTGTGATGCGAGTTGTGAATTGAACTTTTGAATGGTATTGAATCAGGGTCTATTGTTCAACATGGGGTGATGCGGTATTGAAATGTGCCAATATTTCTCTACAAAGTGAGGTCTGTCTTTGTGAAGTGTAGTCCAGTAAGCTGTCAGCTGTCCATCAAAGAAAGCTTAGTTGTTACTATAAGAATGTGAACTTGAGTGAAATAAGCTTGACATGCTGTTGCATATTTGAAAGTCTTATTTGAGGTAAAAACATGAAGTGGTGTTTTAATTGCAGTTTCCAAGCTTTCAAGCTTCTGTTTCCCAGAGCAGCCTTCCCCATTCAGATCCTTCAGACTAGCCAGAAGCAACTAGCAAACACCTGGTGGAACTGCACATTTTCTGAACTACTTCTCAGAGTAATGCTGGTAAAAACGTTGTTAAAGGGTTAACAGAGGAGCCATGTTGTAATGACTTCCTGAAGGTGGAGTTTCAGAAAGAGCAGGAGTTTAAATTATGAAGTAAAATTTCTTTTAAGTCACATTTGACAGCATTTTTATAACACTGAAGGGAGCATAGTTACATGATTGTGCTAATATATGACTATGTGCCTGGTGAATACATAACACTGCCTCTTCAAGCAAACACAATGTTTTAAATTCTAAATTTGTTCACATAAACCCAGTAATCAGTATCATCTGGTTTGATGGACTGGCTGTATTCCTTCAACTTTAACTATGATAACACATCTTACACCAACAAAGAACCTGTTCTTGTTAACGGAGGATATGTACAAGGTTGGATCCTGTCTACTCATAACCTCTCTAAGCAACCCCAGTTAGAAAAGTCAGTGCTGGTTGCCAATACAGTAGATGAACTCCATGATTGATGACATAAGCAAGTTTAGAGAAGCTTAAAGCTTTTTCCTAAGTAGTAACAAACTTGAAAGTCACATATGGAGGATCCAAAAAATGATTTTTTTTTTTTCTGGAAAGATGCATTCATAGGTTGAAATAAAATACTTCACCTTCTGATTTACAGCTCTGAGTGGTTCAGCTGAGCCGGCCACATGCTCCACACTGTGTCATCCACAATTAAGTCAGTGAGATAAAGGACAGATGACTGTGGAAGCTTTCAGATTCGGCCTTGCCAGCCTCCCGTCGCTGTGGCAACCAAAAGCCCGAGCAGCAAGGTCTGGGATGGGACGGCAGGAAACACAGGCCTTGTATGGTTTGCGAAGCAGATTTGAGGTCTTAGTAACGGCGCCATCAGCGATGTGAGTCAGAGTCAGGTTTGCTCAGGTGCCGTGTGCACACAGACTCTCAGCCATCTGTCACAGCGGCTCCTGGAGGGTCAGCAATCTGTCGCCAAGTTCGGCACAGTCAAAGTGGGCATGCAGCCTCGCGCAGAAAACCTTTACATTAAACCCACAAGTCAGCACTTCCTCACGTCAAACTGTCCTCTGAACAGACCCAATCCAGCAATGCTCTGGTCCCTGTTTCACATGTTCTCATTATTTTGAGATCATTTAAAAAAAAAAATAAAAAAATTGGGACACAAATATGTTGTTTGTTTGTGTGAGCCTACATCACTGTGACTGCTTAAGCAGCAGATTAGTGGGAAGATGATTGTGAGGCTGAGTCAGAATAAACCCAAATCAAACTGCACGGCTTCTCCCGGCTCCTTGGATCAGGTTTGGGTAGAAACAAAACATGCTCACACACAATGACATAAGCTCCTTTGTGTCAGAACGTGGCTACACAAGAAATACTTGTCATATTAAACAATCCTGATTCTCCATAAACAAAGTTTTTCTCGAATCCACACAAGGTTAGAGTTACACACAGACCTAAATGAGCGTCAGTCCCACCCAGCCGCAGTGCCTCGCTCTCGACTCCGCATCGTGTTTTGGTGTTTGTTCTGCTGTTTGCCACCGCTCAGTCACTTTCTCTAAAGTTCAATAACTAATAAATATCAAAAGGTATTTCTTGTTAATTTCTCATTGTCACGATTACTTCCCTGAGTTCTTAGTTGGTGGCGCTGAAGCTGCTTTTCCATCGATCATATAATTGGACAATTTGACATTTTGAAAATAAATTCATCTGGAAGCCTGCTAATTTAAAAAATATATAAAAAATAGTTTTTTTTTGATAAAAAAAACAAAACAAAAAAAACTTTGGCTCTAGGATGAGGTGCTTTGTTGTCCATATGGAAATTGGTTTATTTTGCAAAACTGCAATGCAAACATTTTATTTGCATTATACAAGTCACATGATCAACAACATGATGTTGCCACTGACACAAACCACAAAGAAGACGACAACAGGAACTAGTTGGAGGATCACAGTGTCGTATGTTTTCTAATGATTTACCGCGTGAACAAGCTTATTCGCGTATGATTTTAATTGCATTTCTCATTTAACAGAAATGGTAATGGTCAGGCACCAGAACCATCCAAACCAGCGCCCCCCAGTGGTGTGTTCTGTCCCAACTCATCTCTCTCTACACAGAAGACTGAAACTTGGCAGACCTGTGTGTATGTGTGTGTGTGTGTGTGTGTGTGTGTGTGTGCGTGCGTGTGTGTGAACCTCCTGTTTACTCAGTTGTCATTGCCAGTAACTTCAGGAATTCCACAAACCGTACAGGTAGGCATCCATCACTAATCTGGTTCTGTTGAGGACGACATACTAAGTAGAAACATGTTTTCTCATGTGGTTGGTATGAACATGGTTTAAAGTCGGCCTTAAATATCATACTGATATAGTGATTCAGTTTTAGTGCAACTAACTTTTTAGCTAGTGGTGTCCACTAGCTAAAAAGTCTGTCATTGGTCTGATCCATGACAACATCAAGTCTGCACCAAGACAGCATGTGGATTGGCTGGTCCACTTGTGTGGTCAGAACCTCTTGGGGATTAACCTGCCCAAGACTGCAGACGTGATGACGGACTTCAGGAGAACGACCCCCCCACCCTGGAGTCTCCTCACTACTCTCAGCAACACGGTGTCCACTGTGGATCGCTTGTGGTTCACAGGAATCAACCTTGCTCTGAAGCTGAGCTGGTCCTCACACAGAAACGGCCTGGAAGCACAGCAGAGACGTCACTTTCTGCGACGACTCACGAAGTGCAACCTACCAAAGGGCATGCTGTGAACTCTTATAAGAGTTTCACTTTGCTGAATTGGTGAAGCACATGAACTTCTTGATGATGATCTAATTTTGTTGAGATGCATCTGTATCTTGGGCTTAAGAGTTGAACTGTAACCCCGGGCTTGATCTGGGGTTACAAAGAGGTGGGGAACCTAGAAAAGAGGTGAGCAAAGACCTTCAAAGTTTTTTATTTTTTAAAATTATTTTTCAGCATAAGTCTTTACATGTGCTGTTCTCACAGTGTGTTTCATTGAAGGTGCATTGTCTCCTAATTCCATTTCCTTTGTAAATAATTCAGGTTCTGTTGTGATTTGGTAGACGTCCGCCAACTGCGCCCCTTCGCTTTAGCCAACTGCAGCCTAAGATTTATACTAAATGAAGACATCGACAGAGTTACTCTCTACTGCATGTAAATGTTAAAAGCAGATAGGCTTTTAGGAGAACCTCATGTGAACAGTTTGGACACATCTCAAGGAATGAAAGGTGCCACCGCGCCAAAGCTGGGGCTCTAAAAACCCCTTACAGCATGTAAAGTTTAAATGATCAGTCCAGCATGTTGTTTGCTAAAGAACAGCAGAACTTCAGAACTTGATGTTAGGTATAACTCTGAAAACTGACTGACAAAGCAGAGACAACACCTTAAATACAGCCAAGAGTAATGAAGACAAAAGAAGGAAAAATGTTTGATTAAGAAAACCTAGAACCTACCCACCAAGACCGTAACCAGTCACTTCCTCTGGCCTGTGCAGCTAGTGGGGCTAAAAGAGCAGAGCTGTGCTGCGATAACTTCATAAGCACCTTGTTTGTCACCTGCATAAATGTCCCCGAGGCCCCAGTAAAGCATCTCTAAGACGGCATAAAATGGTTGCTAAGCAACTGTCACCTGGCAGCAGGCTCTTTTCCTCCAATTAAGGGATCAAACATGCCCCAGAGGAAGCAGAAACCAACAGACGATTCAACTAATTGTGTGCGTCCACACAGATCAAATCATCCGTCTCACAAAGTTTTTACTGAAGTTTTCACGACAAGATCAAACTGCATCCAGAGACGTTTGCCAGGGTTCAAATCAGCGTTTCCAACAACATATTTCTGTTGAGCCAAGTGTCGTATCACTGCAGAAGCTTTTCCAGAGTTTAGAAGAGTTTTCCTCATTCTGACCAGTCCAGTTGGGCTTTGGAGAAACATCCAGGGACGTTCAGTGAGTGTGCTTAGCGTTCATAGCAGCTGACTGCATTTCAGAGGAAGAACAGCATCTGCTGTGTCTTTCTTAAGCTCTCTTAGACTGCTCCTTGGTTCTTGGACAGTTCTTCATTCTTTTTGTGACTCCTTTCTCAGTCAGCTTACAACATGCCCCAGGCTGCTGCTGGTTTTGGTAGAAACGATGTTGACTCTTCCAGATTATGGCTCCCAGCAGCACTCAGTAGCTGCAATACCATTACAAGCAAAACTTTGTCAATATTCTGCTCATGCAAAAAAATTAATTTTGCGATTGCTGTTTCCATCAAAAAACAAATTCAGTTAAAATCACACATAAATGCAGGTTTGTTCACCTGCTAAGTCGCTAAGTCCTCCTACCACTTCCTGTCATCTTTGTCATTTTTGCCAGTAGTAACCCCCAGCTGTTGACCATGTGATGCAAAAAAGTGTTTCATTTGCAGTATTTGAAAATTGAAAATTTCAAAACATACAGCTGAAAAGCCACCTCATCCTAGCGCAAAATCTTTTTTTTTTATCAAAAAACGTGAGTTGTTTTGAAATTGCTGTTTCCATTAAGTAAATTTGTTTTCATAATTCCAGGTTTTGCAACAGAAACGCAAACACTGAAACATTCAAGTTCCAAATGCAACTGCAACCATTTATATCAATTTCTTTTGTTAAAGTAAGAATAATATCTGTGAAGGTCTATTTACTTTTACCAATTATGCCAGCGTGCAATATCTTGTTAACATAACCCTTTTTTAATAGGCCACGGGTTCATATCAGACTAGTTGATGTTGACCTGCACACAGCAGCAGGAATTGTTTCTAAATACTTCCTGGATTTCTCTGGCTCACTGAACATCCAGGTCTCCAGTACTTTAGAAGTTTTTTTCTCCCGAAGAAATGTCAGATAATTTGGCTTGATCTTTTTGTACTCGTTGGTTACTTGACTTGTTATCAGTGGGTGTGAATTTGATCTCACTTTTCTAATTGGAAAAGGAAAAGAAAGTTGCGTTCGAAACTTAGTTTATGTGTTGTTGCACAGCCAAGAATATCACCATTGCTTTTTATGCTTTTCAGAAACATCAACTTATTATCCAGCATACTAAAGTATGAACACATGGGATGATTACGGCACAAACAGAAAATGTGCAGCAGAACTAAAATCTGCCTTACCACTCCCACAGAGAAGTAGTTGTTGATGATGCTGTAAGGGACGGGGTCGCCCTTCTCCTCCTTGTCATCAGGAACGATGTTGATGTTCCAGCGGTCCAGTACCACCTTGGTGCTGTGTTCAATGTTCTTCAAGATTGTCATCAGGTTGCCGCCTTCATAGCCTGCCAGGACAGCCACACAGGGTGAAAGGGAAAGAAAAACACAACTAAATGATAGTCCGGTAGAAAAGCAACACTTGTATAATAATAAAATAAAAATTTGGGCAATGCAAGTACATCAGTCAGTTCAGCAAACTATTGTGAGAACCTAAAAGGTTTGACCCAAGCCATAAATTAACAAAAAAGACAGTACTGACCAATGTCTGAAAACTTTCGAGTTCAAGTAAAAAAAAAAAAATCCAAAAACTTTTTTTATATACATTTATTTATAATTAAACAACCAAGACAGACAAAAAAACAACAAAAAGCAAACAAATAATAGAGTAAAAAATAAATAAATAAATAAGAACAAGACCAAACAGTCAAAACAGTGCCAGCTTACTGAGGTACTGATAAAAGAGGACAAAATATGTGCGCATCAGTCCATACACTTCAATCACACCAATCACTTCTCTCACCAGGTTTTCTAGCATTTAGCAAATAAAAATAATTTTGGTAATTCTATCTAAGCTAAAACAAGAAATGTCTGGCCTGAGTTTACTTCAGACAGTCTTTCTATTCAGTGTCTGTAAATATCTGTTCTTCAAAGCCATTGAGGAAAGGATTTTCTCCTAAATAACCCAGGTTAACGTAGAATTGATTTATTGCTGCAGAATTTGCTAGATGATCTGAAACAAGTAAAAATGGAAGAACTATGTATGGGGGCACATATTTGTTCTTACTTTTCTGATGTTCCTGATGAGGGAAACATTTCCCAGACTGACAGCAGTTTCTAGAAAGGCTTCAGAACACGATTCCAGGAAATGAAAAAGTTGAAAGTGGGAGCTGTTATGGCTAAATTAAAAACTTCACACACACAAAGCACTTGTACTGTAAATTCATTGCCTTGTGTTGATTAATCACAGAACCATGACCTTGTTAAAATATGAAAGCTTGGTGGTGACTACTTTATTGTTGCTGCTGGGAAGATGAGCCCAGCTCTTACTCAGCCTTATGAAAATGTTGTTATTAAGCTTCACAGTTCCAGGGGACTGAGGAGCTCAGCTGAATGGATCATCTTTCAGCAGCTTTCAAGGTTGAAGGCAGATCAGGCTGAGCAGCATGTGAAGATAAGCAGCTAGTTTTTAGTGGAGAAAACAGTGCAGTATGTGTGTGACAGACCTAACCTGGTAGATACGACTGAATTCAGTTCAGTTTATTTAGTATAACACCAATTTACTGCATGCATCATCTCAAAGGACTCACCAAAGAACCCATTTCGTTCCACATTCAGAAATGACTCTAGTTATTAAACAATGCACTTGAGGCAGTAATGCGTTTTCCAGGCACATGGTGCCATTTTATAGCACAATCAAGTAACTACATTACCTTCAGTTGTTATGAAAATGATGTGTATATCAAATACGACTTAAAAACGAACTCCAACATGGAGATATCGCTACATTACAGTAATGACAGAGTCTGAGGAAGTTCTCACCTCCTCCCCAGTGTAAACATCGTGCCAGGTCATTTCCTGTGCCCAGAGGGAGGATGGCCACTGGAGGGTATCTGGTAAAATTAGCCTTATCTGTAACCAGGATGAAGACAAGTCAAACTGTGTTGCGAGTGATGAAAGTAAAACCTTTAAAAAAAAAAAAACAACTAAAGTTACAGTAATTATTTTGTAATTTAATCACCCCTCCATGAATCGACCAGGACTGTAAAAACGATGTAGGCTAAAAGCACACAAAGATAAGGTCGAAACACTGACGGAGCTTCCTGCCCTGATGGATTATTATTCCACAGTGGCAAAACTATTTTAATCTCATCTGTAATGCCAGCAGCAAAAATGAGATTATTGCCTTCAGAGGAGGCCTAATGCTGAACGTTTCCTCTCAAAACACATTGGCATCTTAAGTCCAGAGGTTAGATGTTCAGTACCGATGCAGTCGAGGATCCAGCCCACTGTACCGTCACCTCCGCAGGCCAGCACCCGGAAATCTGGGACATCGTGGAAAAAGTTGAGCCTGGATGGAAAGGAGATCCAGGAGAATTAAGCGAATGCAGGAAACAGGTGGTCCACAAACATACAGTCAGGAGGGGAAAGTTCCCTAATTCTAACCACCAGATGGATTAGGAAAGCTGTTTACAGGTCAATAATCCGTTGATTGTGTTTCTTGAGGGATTTCTAAGCTCTGGATGATCTAATGAAGAAAGGCTGATGTGTGAGTGTGTGTCCTTCACAGGGACCCTTAATGTGTGTGGGGATACAGCTGCCGGCGGAAGCTTCCCTCCTTTTCTCCCTTCTTTATTCAGCCGGCTTTGAGAGGGCCACAGGCCCCTTTCGGACCCTGCGTCCGGCCGGCCGGTCCTGTCCAGAACCGCAGCAGGAAGGAAAGCCTTAAAGGACTCATGACGTGTGTTGCATCAGCTTAGAATAATTCATGTTCATTTAACTTTGAGCTTTTTCAGGTTCAGTGGAATCACTGATGTTTTCCGTTGTGCTGTTGACAAGTGAAGAGGAATAACCTGATAGAAATTCAAGCAAATTAATATCAGCGGTGAGAACGACTTCTAAACCCAAAATCTTTTTATTAAACTCAAAACCGCATATCAGGGGTTACAGTTTGTTTAAAGCAAAACTTTATAACAAGATGTAATTTATTTCATTTAAAAGACAAACCCCACAGCTGTTCCTATTGCTGCAAAAATGATACATATTCACTGTTATAACTATTATATGTAAAATAAAAATAGGTTAAAGCCTGTAGATCAAGTATTTAATGTAATTTTCTTTTTTTTCTTTTCTTTTTTTTTAAATAGACCGTCACTGTCAGTTAGCCGTTCTGATCTGAACAGAGTAAGACGACTGTGGGGAAACTCTCAAAGCGCTGAGTGGCTGTGCACAGCAACGGGTTGGGGATGGGAGGCGTGGCGTTACACCAGCCTGCATACAGGAGCATTTAGCACTGAAACCAGAACTTTAAACCCATAAAGCAGGCTCATCCTGAAGCTGAGATTCTTTCTCTGTTTGCCGTTTGACCTTGTAAAAGACAAAGACCCACACTACACATCCAAAAACAGACAACGGGCTGGCTAGAAGCAAAAAAGAAACGTCAGCAACATAAAAGGTGGAGAGTAAAATGATGACAGTTAGCTCAGCACTCTTAAAGGTGGTGGACAAAAATCTATAGAAAAAAAAAGAAAAAAGAAAACACACCTGTTTCAGTTTAAGATTTCACACATTAGGACAAACTAAAAATCTGACCTTAAGGAGATTCTAAGATCTTTTTAAGTCCACGACGTAATGCTTTCAATGTGCACAAAACCAAAACAAAAACAACAAAAACATCACCTGTCATAGCAGGCAAATAGATGGCATAAGGAACCTGTTCAAAAGATTAAATACTAAGAAAATGTACATAAACGTCTGTATTTGAGTAAAGTTTAAGAAAATAATCTAAAGAATCTATATTGTGGCATTTTAATAAATCACTGTGGTGGGATTTGTGGATAAAAGAGGGAATGTCACGTCTCTAATTTGGCAGCACTTTGGATATTTGACACCAAAACTGAATCAATAATTGTCAATATTGGCTGATAAGAAATGCTTCCATCATGGCATGTTTTCAGTCATATTGGCCAGCCTCGCATTACTGTGAGAGTTTTTCTTGAGGCGCTGCAGCTCTCAGATTTTTGTTTGTTTTTAAGATATTGTTAAAAACTACTCAGGAATGTGAACATTAACTAGATGACTGTGTGTGTGTGTGTGTGTGTGTGTGTGTGTGTGTGTTGTGATTAGAAAGCGACTTGTAGTGTTGTGTTTTCTCTCTTCTATCCATTTTTGTGGAGTCAGGGGAATCAGATGTGAATTAGCTTAACTCTGGTGCAGCACATCAAATGGTGACATTCCTGTTGGAGTTGAACATTGTCACTTTTTAGATTAAATTTCATCATCTTGTGGTCCAACCAGTGACTCCACCAATCAGTGACCAGCAGTGTTCTGTCGTCGTGTTCTCAGTCAGAATTTGGGACCCCAGAGAAGTCGGAGCCGAAAAGGGCCCGTACCACGTGAAGGTTGCGAGTGGAAATGAGTCGAGTCGCGCCGAGCGTGTGCTGCGTGAAAAGGGCCAGTCGACTGGTGACCTGTCCAGGGCGAACATCCAATGATTGATAGAACATCCAAAGTGAAAAAAAGTTAGGTTTTTTTTTATTATTATTTTTGCAGCGTACGTAAACATCCAAAGTTTCCATCTATATATGCTCTGTTCCCAACGATTCCCAATGAATGTTCAGCCCTTATTCATCTTGTCCGACCTGTGAGCATCTATTCATATTTAAACAGCCTATATGTTTATCAGGAGCTTAGCAGTGATTTGGTGCTCAGTCCTACAGAGAGGCCCAGGAAGTTGGAGTGCATTCAGAAGCCGAGTCCTGCCATGTGTGCAGAGTGAATAAGTGCCCTTATTCATGTGAATTGAGGCAAGCTGCCAAAGCAGCAGGGTTACTGACAGAAAGACGTGGTAAAAAAAAACACACACACACACAGTGCCACATTTACAGAGCTGCAGCGGGGCGGTGTAGCAACCACACACTGTTGTTTTTCTCCCAGTCGAAGCCTGAAGCAGCAGCAACAATGACACCTCAGGAGTTTCCAAACTACCCTGACAGGATGAGCTCCTTATGATGAGTCTGTTATCCAACCGATCCCCTCGGTTCAAATTTAATGTCCAACTGGTCGCATTTAAGGATTTACATAAAAAGCTTAGTTTTGTGTGTGTTCATGCGTTGCTGTTCCTGTTGCCTGAATGCTACATAAGGCAAACAGCGCTCTCTCAAGGCCATGCAGAGAACTTGGAGCGAAGCAGAGCGGAGGAGACGGTCAAGTTAAAATGAGCTCCATAACTTCCATTCGGATGAGAAGATTTTTTTTTGAAGGGCAACTTTGTTTACGAAGATTTTATAATGCATAATCCCAGATGCATTAGCGTTTATGTTTGTGGATTTGTGTGGTTTGTGTTTAATTTTGGATATTTCAAACGTCTTCCAGTTCCAGCGTGATGTGTTCTTTACAAAACTAAAGCTTACTGGTCTTCGAGAAAGCAAACTTGCATTATTATGCCATTAGCAATTTGTTACTTGAAAACGGTCTCAAAGACAACAATGTTGTCGTTTAATCGCATCAACTCGCTCTATTGTGACAGGCCTATCCAGAAAGCTATTAATCCCAGATGCATTAGCGTCAACAAAAATCAAAACGGATTTTATGAGCATTAAAAATAACGACTGAGTCCAGAAAGCTAATTGCACTCCCAAAACAAATCACTGAGAATGAGCCAACTCTCACCTCAGAGTCTGCTGAGCCTGTTGCTAGGGAACCCATGGTAACAGTTGTGGAGGGTTGAGCTGGTGACGGGTTAGCGCTCTCTGTCACAGCACAGCTCATTTTCATTTCTATGTGTTGCAGAGCACCACTTCACCCTCGTACAGTAACAACAGCTAGAGAGCGGCCAGTAAGACAGAACGCATGCCCAGGAGAAGCAGAGCAGCTCTACAGACGATGGCACAACCACAGAGACTCCAGGTTAAAGCTGCAGCTTAGAACTGAATTCTACACTGTTAAATTCAAGTCTGACTGACCAAATTTCAGATCCAACAGCAACACTTACATTACCAATTCTTTTGAATTTTGTTGGCCAAATTTTTTTTTTTTTGCATTCTTGACTTGTGATCAGGGGCTGAGCAAAACCATTTCAAGGGCCACAAATGGCCCCCGCGCCACACTTTGGACAGCCCTGCGCCAGTGATGTTGAGTTTTTGTAGATCGTTTTGATGGGAAAAGGAATCCTGCCTTTCCTCACTCTAAGATCATTTCCATCCAGATCTTGGCTCTGCTAGTTGATCTCATCTAACAATAACCCCACATTGATTTAAAAATTCACTAATGACGACAGATGACGGGCAAAGCTTTTATATCCTGAAAGTGTCTTTTATGTCTTTTCAGTGACCACATAATACGTTTCTTACATCGGATTAACTATAATTCTCTTGAACCGCGGTGACATTCCACTCAGTCTTCCAATAACCGATCAGAGTAGCACAGCCCTCATGTCTGATGGCACGTGGATCATTCCAGCACTTTCTCCTGGGGAGCTGCGTGCGTCACCGGGCCGTTCTTCATACACGAGGCTCCAGAGGGCAGTAGCTCTGCTCATTGTGACTGAGAGAGACACCCTTAAGGTGAAGCATTAACAGCCTCTCTGCTATGCGGAGCGGCACCACAATTCATTTCAAAGTACACCATGTGCTCCGCTCTCGCATATGCACACGTCTCTGTGCGCGCCAAGAGGTAAAAATCTATCCGACGGCGGTAACACGGCGTTCCGCTTCAACCTACTGCAGATTAGTCTGACCTGACGGAGCGAGGAGGGAACAGAACTGGAGATTCAGCACTCGCCTCCTGCGTCTCACTCAATACACAATATAACCTTCAGATGAAAAGGAGTTTTGTTTCTTTTTTCCCTACTAATTGTTAGAAAGCTGACTTTAGTTATTTCTTGATTTGCTTGCGTTAAACACATCTGAGCCACAAGGCAGCAAAATCAGTTCCTTCAGCAGATTTGAGTTATAAGCAAAAGTTTGCGACGGTGCAGTAAGGCCACTGTGAATAGAAAACAAAAAGTAAAAAAGAAATTTCAGCCAAAAAACTCAGAGACTTTGACATTCATCTCAGACACTTGCTAGAAAAAAAAACCCGTCTGAAATTTCTGAATTTCAAAAGTTGAACTTTTTTTTTCTAGAAAAACTTCTGAGATTATTCCCAAAATTTCTGAGATCGTTTGGTTTAAATCGACTCCTCCTTTTTTTTTTTTCTATCCACAATGGCCTTACTACGCTGTAGTAAACATAAACCAGCAATGAACAGGCAGCAATGTAAAGTCGACTGCAGCAGACTCACCCGTTCATGGGGCCTCCGTGCTCCAGTGTGTACACCTGTCGGGGGTTCAGCAGGTACCGGAACTTTCTGAAGACACTGGAAGAAAACCACAACATGAAGGAAGGTGGATTAAGACTTCTGAACACAAATATCAGCTCAGACGTAAATGACTGGGTTAATATTCAATTACAGGAAGCTGGTTGGATGCATTTTGCGAACTGTTGGACGTGCAACATTTCGTTGCCATCAGATGCTGCAGTGAATTTTATTGTAGATTTAATGATGAAGTGAAGGACTGACATTAATACATTCATAGCTTAGCAGAAGTGCGTAGTAACTAGCTACATTTACTCAGTTATGTTTACTTGGGTAACTTTCTGGAGGGGGGCTGATTACTTTTAGGAGTAATCGCAGTAGTAGTTTTTACTTTTACTCAATTAATATTAATATCACTCTGTGTTTCTACACCAGCTTTGTTCCTCTAACGTTGTTTTCTGTCTGCTGAGCCGTTCGTTCCATTTGCAGATCAATAAAACACAGTAAACATGACATAATGTCACCGGAGGTACAATACTCTGTTCCTACACACACACACACACATCACATGTGGAAAAGTATTAGTTTCACAAGTTTTATTTAGAAAGAAAAAAAAAAGATTTGAAAAGTTCTTCTGCCTGAATTTATTTTACTGTTATATAATGTATGAATTATTTCATCAACAGTCCCTAAAATAACAGCATTTGTGCACTAAAGTGACATTTTCTCCATCTGATGACGTCTTCTGTTACTCGGTACTTAAGTAGCCAATTTACAAAATACTTTTTTCACCCCTCCACCACTATACATAACAGTTGTTCAGTTTCCAGCAAAACCTGATGGTGTGCGTTACGACTGAACACCTCAACTACGGTGTCTTTTCTTGTTTATCAAGAGATCACACAAAGTTATTAGCATCATGTACATCCCGCATAGTTACACAACTTCGCTGACTTTCTTTTTTTTTTTACATGTAGAAAACCATACAAACGAGAACAGAGAGAATAAAAAGAAGAAAAAGAAAAAAAAAAGGGTGGATAGGGAAGAGGCTAAAAGTAATAGTATTTTATCTATCTTTTTAAGTTAGTGACATGGTGATTAATTAAATTATCCTACACATTCAGAAGGTAACTTTAGTCTCTTTTGACCAAACGGTATTGTTTCATAAGTCTGGTGCTTCGTTCGGAACGCTGCCAACCTCATTTGCGTTTCCCTGTTTCACTTCAGGTAAATGAAGCATTCCTCCTTCACCAGCCCAGCAGGCTGTACAATGTGCCACACGTTTATCACTCCTGCTGTATCACTGCACTGGACTGTAATTAATGTCAGTTCATTAATTAGATGCCATTCATTCGAGTGCTGGAAGGTGAACTTTGACCCCTCTCTCAGGTGTTCTGCAGGCTCTGAAAGGTTTTCTTCCAGGAAAACTATTATGACTTAAACTGCCGTTATTTATTATGGTCTGCTCCCAGTGACAAATGATTCAGTGTGTTGCTCTGTAGGTTTTCTTTTTTTTCTTTCTTTCTGAGATTTCCTGTTAATATTTTTTTTTTCCTAAAGGGCAAGCACTTATTTAAATGTCATGAAAATTTCACAGATAATAATAGAACAGCTGTTGTTCTGGTAAATCTCTTTTACTCTTATTTGCCCATTGATAGAGAATAATTGGCTTTCTCGTTGTACAGTAAGAAAAAGTGTGTTGCCGGGCAACACGCCTGCTAGAAAGAAAAGCAGCAGGTTCTGATTGGTCGTGATTGCTGGGAGCTATGTGGCAAATGACGCGAGAATAAAAGCCTTTATTTCCAGCACTCCACCTTTAAATGACGGCATTCAGAGCCGCAGCAGGGCGGAGCGGCTGCGACGCGGTCTGGGAGGAAAACCTTTGATGTGACCTTGTAGCACACAGATTCATGACCTTTCTGGACCAAAATACATCGACATCGATCCATCTGAGGCACAAGCAATGGCAAACTTGGCAAGCGAAACAAAACGGCTAATCGTAGCTGGAAGGTCTAACATGAAACCTGTTAGATATATTTTTTTAAAAGTTCTTAAAGTGACACATCAGCTGGGCTTGATTTCACCTCTGAAAATACTTTCTAAAGGCACAAGTTGCTCTCCTCCTCATAGCCAAGTAGCATGTCTCTGTCGCTGCCGCACAGGTAAAACCGGCATGAGCATTTTAGCCCTCGTGTTGTGTTTAAAGACGGCTCGGAAAAACACGCTACGACACATTAATAGCGGATTGAATAGTTGTAACGGCTGAAAAAAGTGCGAGGAACAGAGCCGCTACTGTATCAAATCAAGATAGGAAGAATAGAAAGTTGGCCACTCTGACGTAAAAATAAAAAATTCTAATAAAGTTTCCAGTCAGGGGGGGAGGCGGGGGCACGGCTCACTCTGTGGGTGGGCAGAGTGAGCCGCCCACAGAGTGAGCACCCCCCACCCCCATCAAATTTCAAACCAATTAGCCACACTTTCCTTCAAACGGTAACCATTAGCTAGCCTCTCTCTGTCAGCACGTGTGCTGCATATTTCACATGTTAACATGTTTTAACAATCCACTTGTGGAGCTTTTGTCATTTATTTATGGTACATATTTTTATTTCATTGTCATAATTTGGTGGAATTAAGTTAATGAAATTCATTATTTATTTTATTTTATTTATTACATTTATTATTTATTATTCTTTATAGTTATTATTTACGTTACAGGCTTCTTTTTTTTTGTCAAATTAGCCAAATTTTGTTGAATATAATTGTAACGGTAGTAGTAGAAATGGAAAAAACATCCAACACTGCAAAAACACTAAATCTTACCGAGTATTTATGATTCAGCTTCTAGTGCAAATATCTTAGTACACTTCAAATAAAACAAAACAAGCTGACAATTAATTTTTCAGCAAGACACAGGACATTGTTTTAAGCCAATAATTCCTTAATAAGAATAAAAAAGTATTAGTTCCATCGGCAGATTATTTCACTTATAACATGGAAAACATGCCTTGTTACAGGTTCAGTAATCTGCCAGTGCAACAAATGCTTTCTCATCTATATTAAGGAATTATTGGCTTGAAACAATCTCCTACATCTTCCTGAAAAGTTGCTTGTAAGTTAGTTTGGTCTTATTTCAAGTGTCATAAGATATTTGCACTAGAAACTAGACAAAGATGACTTGGTAAGATTTTGTGTTTTTGTGGTGAAAGCGTTATGCACTGTGCCAGTGATCACCTATAAACTGACACGTTAGATTTGGAAACATGGCCGCCGGCGATGAGGTCAAACTCACCGCTCCCCCTGCCTCCCTCCACTCTTAGGGTTGACCAGGACCAGGAGGGGGTGTGTTCCTGGGAGAGGGGTGATCTGCAAGCAGGAAACACACACTCTGCTGTTTAACCTGCTACCTGTCTTAAACCAAGCGCTGCACACCAGTGTTGAGATCAGTACCTGCAGTGTCTGTCTGTCTACAGGAGGGAACTTAAATGTCTTGCTGGCGTCGTCAGGGCTGGTGTTGGGAGTGGACTCACCCTCCCCGCGCTTCGCTGTGGAATGACGATCCTGTGGAGAACAGAAGAGCAAGTAATTTAGGAGGAAATAGTAAATGGGTCAGCAGGTGCCCGAGTCGTGATTTAAGGCATGAAATCTCCAATGATGAGATAAACAGCATGCATATAATCAATGTGTCGCTGTTGGAGGGGATGGAGGAGGTTTGACAGCAGAGTCCAGATATAGAGTCAACGGCCAGCGTGAAATGGCAGGCAGGTGGTCACAAGTTTCATCCTGAGATGTTTGAGGAAAGTTGTGATAACTGCAGCTGTTTAACGCTGCTGAGGCATTCACTTTGAACTCACACCATTGAACGGACTGGCACAGACCATGCTGCTGATTTTAATTTCTATGACTCCTTTCCCGTTGGTTTGTATGAATGTACTGAAAGGCCACACTGGTCTAAAGTACGAGAGTAGTTAGATACTCTGAACTGAAAAAAAAAAAAAAAGGATTTTTGAACTAACTTTAAAGAAATACTCTAATTTGCTACAACTAAGCGTATTTTGCTTATGCTTTGACCGATTTGACCTTTAATCTAATCAGAATTATACTGGGAAGAAAGTCCTGTAGGAGATAGTGACGGGAGCTGGAAAGGAGCTTGGAGTGTCTCCTCACACTCTCCTGATTTCTCTACACTGAAAACAGGAGGTCCAAACTTAAAAAATTAAGTCAATTTGTAACAAGTAATCAAACCAAGTTCATCCAAGTAAATATGAGTTCATTAAGTTGTCATGTTAAACAAATGTAAATAAATTTAATCTGACTAACTTGATTACATGTAACAAATTGACCCACATGTTTTTAAAAGTTGGAGCTCAGATCTCTTTCTTCAGTGTATCATCTGAGTTTTGAACTCTTATTAGTATTTTCTATTTGTCAAATATTTGTTCTCTGTTTTTGGTAAACAACATGACCTGAATTGTGAATTAGTCACCACAGACCAAAATTGCAAATTTAGTTTTACAGCGCCCCCGCTGGGGAGAATATGAAACAGTCACATTATTCTAGGCTGTTCGTACGTTTTTTTTGTTTTTGTTTTTTTGTTTTGTTTTTTGTTTTATTATTATTTTATTTATTTATTTATTTTAGACTTCTGGACTTGAGTTCAGATATTTATTTATTTATTTACTTTTCATGAGGAAACCAGAATCTGCCCCTGATAAACACATGTTCATATTTTACCGTGTTTGGCTCTGCAGCAACAGCTAAAGTTTTTCTATCCCTCCTTTCATGATGTACGGCGGAACGGTTCTCACCAGCACCGCCGGACAGATGTATGATGGCAGCAGGATGTGGTCCTTCAGGGTCCCTCCGTCACACTCAGCCTTCATAGAAGACGCACACTTGTTATGGTACTGCAGTGGACAAGAGAAGGAGAACCATAAGGACTGTAGGCGTCTTCCATCTGACACTCTGCGTTAAGTCATTCAGCCATACAGTGACAGCATGGCTGCTCGGTTTATCGGCCATGGAGGGTCGACGGAAACGCTCTGCGCACCACGCTGAAGCAGGAGCAGGTGTCGGGATCGCTTGGTCGAAACTTTTACATCACATCACAGACAACAGTGTCACCTAGTGGAACCAGAACGCAATGACGCATATGAAACGTGAAGGTAGAGTTAGGTAGAGTTAACGTAGTAATAAGTGTGTGTGAGGGGAGGAGGTGTTTTTTTTTTTTTACTTTGTTTTAGACATAGCTAAATAAAGTCAATTTATTTGCTGAAAATGACGATGAGCTCAATGACTCTGGTATGACCCTGCTACCCTGTCTCTATGTCTGAAAATAGCTCATAAACTGAGCTCCTCAGAATTTACTGCCACTGTTACATCATCCAGCTGTACATCATGGTGGAGCCGCGGTCCTGCGCTGCGGCTCAGTGGACTCTCCTCTCGGCACTAAATTCTCTCCAGCAGTTTTTCAGTTTAATTAATGTACAAATGAGCTAAGAATACTCTGCCAGTACTAGTTAAGCAGACTCCTCGTTATCTTCATTTGAATTATTAGGCAATATCGGTACCAAAAACCACCATTAAAGAACATTAGTGAAGTTTTCCTCATGAAACCAACAAGTTTAAATTTGAATTTGAACCACGGCTAAGTGAATGGCAGGGGTAGCGCTGTTTGCAGTTTGCTACAAACCATACAGGGCACACAGAAGAAGAAAGACCAAAAATCTGCAAAATCTATGGAGACCCAGGTATCTCCTAAGTCTGACCATAAGGACTTCTCTCCGTTTTTATTATTATTATCATGTTAAATACAGAAACAAATTCTAGATTAAAATGTCATGGTTTGCGTTTTTTTTTCCTCGTAGAATTTTTTTTTTTTAACTGAAGGGGTGTATAAGAAACATGTGATGTGCAAAATTTTATCAATTATATTTAGTATTTTTGACTAAAAATGTATTTCCTTCCTTATTGACAATAAACAATATTTATGTATGTATTTATTTATTTTTTCCCTGACATAAACTGAAAATGACCAATACCTGTTGTACTGCTTTCTTAAGAAATACTCTGTATACAGAGTATGTGTCATTGCATCCTGGTTCCACTATACAGAAATACTCTGTATACAGAGTTTTACTTAAGAAGTACTCTGTATTTCTTAGGGAAGAAATACAGATGGTGGTAGTTGGTGTAATGATACTTGCTATAAGAGCCATGAGATCAAGGCATATTCATATGTTATAATGACCTAGTCAAAGTTTAGACTGTCCTGTGTGTGCCTCTGGGTCTTCTCTTGTTGTCGTTATATCAGTCTGTAGACTGTTTGGTCTGCTCTGGATTCCCAGAACCAAACATGGAGAAACATCGTTCAGTTTTTATGCTCTGACACGAACTTCCAGAAAATTGCAAAACTGCTGAAACACGGGAGTTTTTCTAATTAAAGACTAAAAACCCCATTTGTTTAGAGCCATCTTTGATTGATGAATAACAACATGATAAAATATCCCCTGTGTTTCAATCCTTACGTTTCCACTGCAATGTAATCATTTTTACTCATTTGTTATTTTATTTTCTTTGTAATCATGTGAGGCAGTTTGTTTGGGGTGGTAGCACGATAAAGTATGATATTGCTAAAGGTGGATAACTCATTTTCCGTACTCTAAATAAGCAGTTTTGCTTTTGGTATTACACACATACCTTTAATGTTAACGATACTCCAAAATTTCCACTAATTTCTGTTACATTGCATCTGTAGTTGCTTCTATCTGCCTCTGGGGGGCAGTGGTCATGGTCCTGTTTATCTATTTACGCCTGTGTTAGAGTAGAACGTGGCGGTTGAAGTGCGGCATGGTGGGCGACTCACCGTGGCCTGACACCAGACACAGTGCAGGCCCGTCAGGGTCTGGTAGCCCTTGATGTTCCTGAAACAGCGCTCGCACTTCGACGGAGAGTTCCCCTCTATCCAGACATGCTGCATGACCTGGAGGAGAGCAGAGGCAGTCACATGACGACTCGTTGAAAGCTATTTTAGAGCAAATTTTATGATTTCAGGACTCACTGCATTTTTGGAACCATGTGGAAGCTGTTTATGTATGGAAGCTGAGTTGATATTATACAGTTTCAATAAATCCAAACTTGGCAAAGTACTGCTATAATTACCCATCTGATGATGAAGACATTTTCTCTCTAGCTCTCGTTGAAGGCAGACGCTTTTTCCTCTGCTCCTCTCCCTTCCCATTCTCTCCCTGCTTGCTCTGTTTTTTGTTGCTTTTTTTTGGAGCCTTTCTTTGCACATCCTCTGAATCTACAAATTGTGGATCTGGCCAACCGGTCTGTTAATGCAATTGATCAAATTTTCTCAACGAGAAGACTGGGCACAGGAGAGCCCTCTTGTCCCGCGGGGGGGACATACACGGTGGGATTCACCCTGGATTTATTCATGATAACAGGATTTCTGCTGTTTGGAGCTTGTGGATACCTGGCTTATCGACAAATTTGTTATGGATTTGGCCGAACTAGTGAACACTCAGGGACAGAGATGCAGGTTGAATGCGAGTCTTGCTGAGACTGCAGCTCAGCTGAGGACTCTAAAACTCACCAAAGGGATGGAATCGATCTTGGAGAAGTTGCTAGTTTCGGTTTAGTGGAACGGCCAAACTAATTTGGATGATTGGGATGAACTATAAGAGACATACCGGTTAAAGACTCTAGGACAGACAGAAATTTTAAGTCTACCCGATCTAATAAGAATTTGTTATTCTGAATCTGGTTCCCCATTGCCTTGGCATCTACCTCAAATATCCTGGAGTTTATGTAGACAAACTGCTCCTTCCCATCTCCTCACCCCTCCCAAAGTCACCCGTGGAATCTTATAGCTGAACTCTTAAGGACTCGCTCTTGATATTTCCACCTTTATCAGAGACTTGTTTGGGAGAACAAGCTGTGAGAGACATGGGCTAATCTGCAAACACGTCATAGTTACAGACAAACAAACACTCCTTGACCTCAACGTCTTTGCCAGCATGTTTTTGTCTTGCTATATGTGCCATATCCTACCCAATGTTTTCTGTTCATCCTACTTATCAGTTACTTTTTAGATTATTACTTGTTAGAAACTGTGGTGTACTCACTTTTAACCCATAAAAAGAATTAGAACAAACTTGGAATCCAGAGACTCTAGTTTATTAGTCACTCTGTAGCTTATTTTTTGGAAACTGTAGAGTACTCACTATTTAGACCAATATTATACTTCTTAGATTGATTTTTAGATTATTATGCAGACACTCCTGTTACTGCAATCCAGAAAAGGAATTAGAACAAACTTAGAATCCAGAAAAACTTCTTCCAGAACAGGAACATTTAGTTTTCATTATTACTTAGAAACTGTGGAGTACTCATTACTTTTACAAATTAAGAGCAGACTTAGAAAGTCCAGAGAATACTGGATTAAAAATTTAAAAATTAATGCACGTTTAACAATGGAAATGGAGACGTTTTAAAATATCCAAAATAAACAACAGAAAAAAACTAATGAATTACGAACCCTTCAAAAAAAAAGGGACAAGTTGAGACCAAAACACCAGACTGAAGACTTTTATCATCCAGTTTTTGGTAGAAAGAGAAAAACGGTACATCATGCCAATGAAAATGATTGAACTCGTTTTAATTTATCTTGCGATCAATTGATTTACTGTTTATTGTGATAGGCCTATACACCACTTGAAGGGGCAGTGTTCGGTGGCAATGCCCACTTACATTAGCCTGGCGAAAACATTCAATATTTGGAAGTGTGGCCAACACATATTGAATGGCTTTGTTCACTTCCTCTGCTGCTATCACCAAACTACAACCACGGCAGACTACTATTCCATCATCGCTCGCGGCTTCTCCTTCTGTTCGCTGATCGACCCGGTAGAAATTCTACTGCAGGAATCCAAGTCAATGGGAGAAATCCCAGATGGAGGACTGAAAGGAGATAAGAATCGAGTGGAATTGCATAGGAAGGCAGTGGCCAGGCCACACTGGTATAGATTCAGCTACTGGCTATGCTATCAACCACAACTGACAGCAACGCTGTTGAACTTAATGTCCCAGAAACAACATGATTCAGAAACGTCTGCGACCCAGGACCTTGAGAAAGAGGTCAGAGTTGAACCATCAGAACATTGTGTTTGCACTTACACTGGTGTGCTTGCGGGACTTGGCGTAGGTGCTGATGCAGGCGGCGATGTTTTTGGACACGCAGCGTTCGTGTACGGTGTACTTGCATGCTGCAGGACGACAAGAAGCCGCTGCATTAACCAGGGATCGCTCTTCACAAACACAGATCCAACATGGCTGGGAGGTAATTTCGTTTACAGCTGACCACATTAGCAATCAGTTCAGACAGTAAGTGAGTGCATGCATTCATAGGCCCTAGGGGCACTGCCTGGGAAACTCAATAATGAAAATACACATAATCACATTGCTGATCCTTCTCTAATGACGGTTGCAAGGACGCATAATTGAAAGCAACAGTGAGTCAAAAGCATTTAGGCACAAAGCATAAAATACTTCGAATTACGCTGGCTAGAGGAAGTGAAGGAGATAAAGATGGAGGAGGAGATAAAGAGAGGAAGAAGATAAGAGGCAGCGGGAGACGCAGACAGACAGTGACGGGGAGAGAGAGGAGGCTCACTGGAGCAGCAGAGGCCCTGCTTGCGGACGCCCAGCAGCATGGCGTGGCAGTAGTTACAGAAGGCTGGTTTGTTGAAGTGCTTCAGACGCCAAACATGCTGCCCGTCCTCCTGCACGTTCTGCCATATCACAGCAGAACACAGAATCATTTCAGCTCCTTCTCCAGACATTCAACACCATCATGTAACATCTGGTCGAGATGAACAGAGACTCTAAAGCCAACAGGACGCAAGTCATCACTTCAACATTTTCTTCTCATTTAGCAGAGCGCAAATCTGGGAGAATCGACGCTGACAAAACGGTTGACTCGTTTTAGAGGTTTTACATCCCAGACGGCAAAAGGCTGACAATGGTTGATAAATCTGTAGTAAATGTTGTATTGTTTTATGTCTTTTTTATTGAACATACCGCGTCCATGCCCAGCAGGACAAGTAAAGGGATGGTGGTGAGGCCTCCTCTAATCCACTCCTCCAGTGTGACGGTGCCGTCCCGGTTAAGGTCGATCTCCTTCATCATCTCCTTTAGGATCTGAAACAAGCATGGATGGATGGATGGATGTTATAATGCTAGGATAATGACCATTTTAACAACTAT
>NW_006800178.1:223157-270768 GCF_000485575.1 Poecilia formosa
TATATATATATATATATATATTGTTTATGAAAGTTACATACAGTGACTTTAAGGTAATTCTTTTTCAAAGTGATTCTAAAAGTGCAGAGCAGAGTGCAGGCTAGATAACATAGATCTAAATTCAGCAACAATAGTGATGAATATCTGAAACAACTTCCTGTCAACACTCTAGACATCGTTGGACGTGCAATAATGTTTCAGAAGCAGGAATGTAATACTTGCTGCTTTTTAGTTTTAAAATAAATTAGATTGTGTTATACGTGTCACTATTAAATGCTCGCATCAATATCATATTAGTGCAAGAAATCATGATATTTTACAATCATAAGGCTCATGTGGGCCTATACCTTCTTGTAATGCGTCAGCTGATGCTTCTGCTGGTATTCAGAAACAAACAGAGCCTGGTTCTGTCTCAGTGAAGTGTGTGTTTACTGACCGGCCGCAGCTCTGTTGAGTCCCACTCCAGATACTCGGCCACGTGGACCATCTGATTGATGATGTGATCCAGCTCCTGGACAAACAGAAACACGTGAAAACCTGCACCTTCACCTTCGTCTCCATGTTTCAGTGCGTACGCTGCCACCGCTGGGATCGTTTTATAGCAGCGTGCAACATTTTCCTCCGTCTATGTGATCGCTTCAGCAAGCGGCTCGCATTAAACCAGCCAGGTCCATTAAGAAAGATCTTATGTAAACATTCAGAGTTCACATGATGTTCAGGTTTCTATTCCTGGAGCTGCAAGGTGCTCGGGGCAGACACACACACACGCACGCACACATGCACACACACCTACACACACGCACATCAGACACAGAGGGGAAGGACGGTGAAGATTATCCACTCACTGAGCTGTCCAGGAGCCCGTTGCCGTCTGTGTCGTACAGTCGGAACATGACTGGGGGAAAACGAGAACAGAGACCCCGTTAGAAACCAGAGCTTTCTCCTTTGGACTCTGAAGATGTGGAGAGCGCCGCTTCTCCAGCAGGTCCCGGGGACCAGCGCGCAGAGATCAGCCCCATCACACGGCCTCAGACAAAAGTCGGTCGGGTTCAGGAGGGCTTCAGCACGTCAGCGACCGGCCCCATGAGGAAGGCGTTAGCCGAGGCTCCGGGGAGGAAGGAACTGAGCTTCAGACGTCTAATTATACTGAAAAATCAATTATTACTGCCTGTAAACATTTAAAAGATTATCTTTTTTTGTTGCTTGAATGTAAATCTAACATCTACCTGTCTGTCCGTCTGTCTGTCTGTCCGATTTCTGTTGGTTTGACTGCACTGTTTTCAAACAAATCCAACTTTATTTTTGTGGAGAGAAACTTTTCCAACAGAATCTTTTTTCTCCTACCTTAGTATTATATGACTGACAAAACTTCTAATCATAATCGCATTAACAAAAAGCCTAAATCCTGTTGAAAATACAAACAGATACAATCAAACACACTTGAAGACAAATCCGCTCTTGTTGTCTGCGCTCTCAACTCGCTAAAGCGCTCCACATCCCCAGAACCAGAACCAGAACCAGACACGGAGAAGCAGCATTCAGCTTCTATGTGCCACAGATCTGGAACAAACTTACAGAAAACTGCAAAACAGCTGAAACACTGAGTTCCTTTAAACGCAGACTAACACCCAGCTTGTTTAGAGCTGCTTTTGAACCGTAATAAATAAAACATTGACCAACATATTTGATGTGTATTGTTGATTTTGATGATGTCACTCATCAAAATAACATTTGTTGCTGGTTTTCCCAATTGTTGACTGTATGGTGTTTTTATGACTTTGTATTTTTGTGTTTTAGGCTGTTAAAAACTTTGAACTGCCTTGTTGCTGAACAGTACTTTACAAATAAACATGATTGAACGTGACTGATTGTACGTTTAATATATCCTCTATTAAATAATCATCTGTCCACTTTATTTGGCTTTGACAGAAATACTAAAATATTACAATTCACATGATTTAGGTCTATAAGTTTTATATAAAAGATAATGTTCGCAAAACATTTTTTCCAAAAAGGAAAATCATTGGGCCCTCTCCAGAACTGGGACCCTGGGCTACTCTTTAAGATGTGAGCTTCATCTCTTCATCAGGAGCTCCTGCCCACTGAGCTGTGGTCAGTGATGAGCTGGAATTTTGTGGGCGTGTTTTAGATAGCAAGAGAACTGCCACTTACACTCCAGCTTGTCCTCCGGCGTCCCCCTTTCCAGCAGCGAAAGGTAGCAGACGATGTCCTTGAGAAAGACCACCTGAGGGGACGTCTGCGTGGAGCCTTCCTGAGACAGCGGGCTTTTCAGCAGGGAAACTTGCTTCTCAGAGTTGCTCTTCTCTGTTGGCGCAAAACACAAACCTTCAAAGCCACGCGAGGCATCCGTCGCTGTCTGCGCTACTACGCGGGCCCTCTGCTTCAATTAATGAGGCGCGCAGAGCGAGAGTAGCAGTAAATCACACATTCAGGCATTAGTGTGACAGCTTTAGAGAGGTGGGAGCTCTGCATAGTCTAAAGACGAAACAGAGCTGTGGAGAGTGGGCTGACAAGACACTGTTCACAGGACCGGAAGGGGCAGAAAAGGCCACACAACAATACGACTGGCTGCTACTGAATGCAACAAGTCAAGTTAGTCAGCTGCCATTTTATGATGCTAAGAAGTGACGTGTCGCTTATGAAATTGTCCTCGCAAAGAGTTTTGTCGTCATTTAAGCTTTATGTCAATGCAAAGCTGCGGATGCAGTGACGGACGGCATCCCACCATCTCACCCTCTCAGGACTTTTGGCAAAAGATGACATAGGCCATTATGTTAAGAAGGTGACAATATTAAACACTGTAAATTAAGAATAGAGTGTCTCTCAGGTTCCTGTGGGTTAAAGCAGTGTAGCTAACTGTTTTATGCTACATTTTCAGACTAAAGGAAACACCTTGTAGTCATGCTCACCTGACTGAAGTTTTGGGGTTCCAGCACTTTTGGAGGAACCAGCGCTGGGGGTCAGGGCGTTGCTGGTGGAGGCTGAAGGTTTGACCTGAGCGCCTGGTGATCGATAGGGCCCCCCTGGTGCGTTGGCCGCTGTACCTGAGCGCTGTGAGGAGGACGTAGAGGCTCCGGAGCCCGCTGCACTCCTTGTAGTGGAGTTCTCCGAAGTGTGTAGGCCCATCGCAGTCAGGATGCTCTTCCCGTTCATCCCTGATTGGGTCAGTCATAAGATTAAATATAAAAGAGGTCAGGTTTCAGGTTAGTTCTGAGGAGTAAAAACTAACATTGAACTTCACAACGGCAGCTAGGAAAATAAAATAAAAGAAGCAAGAGCTGGGAGGGGGAGGGACTTGATGAATAGCAGGTAAAATACTGGATCATGACCAGAGGGCCTACACAGCATCACTGATACACTGCCACCCACTGATCCACAGGCAGAACGTAGTGCCTTGCAAAAGTATTCATGGTCCGTTCTCCATTCCCTCACATCGCTGCGGCAAATTTCTTTGGCTATGATGATGCACCACTTTTCCTTCCTCTGCTTTTGCCTACTACTCTCAAATTCTGCATAATCTGCCATTAGACTTCTTAAGGTTGTTTTTTCCTCTTTAACATTTCACATATCCTGTGATCCTTTCCTCAGGTGGGACCCATCAGTGGAGATATTGCTCCCAAAATATTCATGGTCTCTTTCTATAGATTTTACTGCTGTTTCAGACAACATGCATCATTGTTTCTGTCCAAGATAAAACTACTTTAGGAACATTTATGTCATTAACTCTTTACTTTTTCTTTAAAATAGAAAGTGCACCTGGGTTCCTGCATTAGTGTTTATTTGTGCGTGCGTGCGTGTGTGTGTGTGTGTGTGTGTGTGTGTGTGTGTATGTGTGTGTCTGCTCTCTTTTTAAAGCACAGTCTAACACTATGCAACCAGCTATCTGTCACAGGTGAATGGTGCAAACTAAGTGACTAATGCAATCTGCTGGGTTCCTTCAAATCTTCAAATCTGACGAACAAACTGTTGTTTCATAACTAGGATCAAAGTGGAATAAATGTGCTGAATGTTCACCGAATGGATTTCATGTATGTAAATTTGATTTTGGTTTTCTTTATAAAATGCTTTGAAACATATTTTGTCTAATAAATGGTATATAAACATATAGAATTGAATTAAATACACGTGATAGACCAATATAAAGAAGAGCATAATTGTGAAATGGAAGGGAAATGTTACATATTTTGTTAAACTTTCTATAAATAAAAATTTAAATCATGACGTACATATGCTTTAAGACCAATTTAATCTGAGTGTATCCGATGCATTTAGAAATCTTCAAAAGTCACCTGAAGGCCTCAGAGGCTGTTTGTTACAGAACATCGGAGAGCAAGCAGCATCTGTAGGAGAAGCAGCCAAGAGAACCTGACGACATGACAACTACCAGTCCTGTACTTCACAATATCTGGGCTTTCTGGCAGAAAGAATGATTTAGGACGTCCTGGCTGTGATATTCGGTGTAGACTATTCTCTGTTCAAATGAAAAACAATACATTTATTTATTTATTTATTGATTTATTTATTTATTTATTTATTTATTTTGGTCAAAGGTCAAAGAGTTGATGGCATCAACTCTTTGACCTTCATGAAAACCAAAACCCTTACGACTACGCTGAACACACTCTGTGAATCTGTGGCAAAAAAGTTTTCTGTTCACAGACGCTCACCAGGCAATCTATCCAAGTTTCTGCTATTCTGAAAAGAAGACCAGTGTCCAAATGAGCACGGCTGATAGTCAAACCCCAAAACGAAGCTCTACATATGACCAACTCAGTGGGACTGAATCTGAAAACATGCGTCACGCTTTATGTGTAAAACATTTTGAAAACCAGTTAACACGTTTCTTCCATTTCACAATCGTGCACTGCTTTGTGTTGGTTTATCATGGAAAAATGTAACGAAACGGTGTGAGGCTGTAAACCCTACAACATGACAAACAGCTCACTGGCTAGAAATACATTTGCAAGGCACTGTACCAAGAGCTCACAAAAACACAAGAACACACAACCACCAAGGGAGCCAGCGGGACTCTTATCCTGTTAAGCCGGCGTCACCGTGGCGACACAAGCCAGTGGCCCGTTGTGGTACCTGTAATGGGGGCACAGGCCACTTCAGTCTGAATAGAGATGCCTGCATCAATGGAACGGGCGTCTGTGGTCAGTCATTGGTTCAAGGAAAGAAAAAAAACAGCAGCAGATGTGACGAACAGCCAGGAAAGAGTGCAGGGGTTTCTAAAAGGCTGGGCTGGGCTCACCAAAATAAAAGCCCCATTTTGTACTGCTTTTTTTTTTCTTCTTTTTTTTTCTTTTTTTTAAGGGCTGCTCAGCTGCCTCAAAGATGGGTATTAAAAAGAACGTCATTATATGTTTGTTTTTTTTTTTATGATCCTTTTAGATTCATTTTACTTGTAGCAGACAATGAGACGCTCTTGCTCAGGAGTTCAACAAAACAAAGGCAAAATATAATCAGGAAAAACAGCAATATAGAAAAATGTTTTGATATTAGGCAAAATAAAATAAACAAAGCAATGCGAAAACATGTCCATCATTTTTTTGTGTGTGTGATCTAGAACCAATTGTATATAAGAAGGAAAATATACTTCTAGAAGACGTCCAGCAGGTGTCAGCATTGACTCTGAGGTGTTTTTCTCTGAGAGCCTGAACTCATACTGAAGCAGCAGAAACCTGCTCAAGTCAGTTTCTAAATTCCTTTCATGAGCCTAACATCAGCGTGAACGGTCAGTCAGATCTGATGCCGTGTTCACGTCACTTCCTCTGAAGGGACGGGGATCCTTCTGCTCCTACAGCAGCTCTGAGCTGGACGGGCATTTAGAGCTGCTGTTGTTTCTAAAACTAACATGTTGTCACTTTCCTAAATCAATGGCCTAAAAATATATATATATTTTTGACAACAGTGAGTTCTTTTGTGCCTAAGACAGCTTTAGAAAAATAAATAAGCGGTGATTCCTCCTCTTCCCCCCAAAAATTATTTTTAGCCAAAAAAAACCCCCAAAAACTTATTTTAGTGATAACATATATACTTTGAGCTCCATATTTCTTTGTTTTGATCTGAAAAAATACTTTAATCAACAAAACATTTGCTCAGTCCTTTCCTAACATGGTGTATGTGGATATTTTTAGTTCCAAATCACAATGTGGCTCCAAAGGAAAGCTTCATGTAAAGGCAGAGATTAGAATGGTCTGCTGCTGCAGGATGTGCAGAACACTTACTGAACAAAAAAAAAAAGAAGAAAATAAATGGCTTCCCTGCAATTTGACCCTCCTGGGAAAACATGAAAGTATTCAAGCCAAATTTGGATCTTCAGATTTTGTGTGCTGGAAACTTCACACACGACCATAACTACCACCCTAACTACCACCCTAACACGGGCACGACGAGAGCCACGTTTCTCACTTTTCTAAACATTTTTCTGAACAGAACTAGTTTCTAATTCAGCAGTCCATCTGTGTCCTCAGTCGCTCTGCAGGGAGCAGCAGACTGGAGCCCGGGCCCACGCAGCACCCATGTGGAAACGCAGAGCCAGACGGTTCACACAGAGCGCTGAGATGTCTGTCCTCATATGTGCTTCTGCCCCGGTCACTGCGGAGCCCGTGACTAATCCGTTTTTGGTGATAAAAACCCACAGACACGGGTCACTCCTCATCCTTAGTGCCTTGCAAAAGTATCTGAGCTTTTACACATTTTGTCTTGTTGCAACCACAAACGTCACGAGTGTTTTAGTGGAAATGGCAGGAACATAACACATCAGCTGCATTTCTATTGGCCACACAATTGTGCAAATTGGAATTATGAAACTACATCCAGGTGATCAACAACCAGACGTTGAAAGATGATAGTACAAATGGGAACTATCAAGATGTGGCCACTCAGCTAAACTAATCAGAGAGCCCTATGTGGTAAATGCTGTGGTTGGGAGGAATTAATATCAGACATGAGGCAGAAAATCATGGACTCCACTGTGAAAGAGGTGGTGGAAGCATCATGCTGTGAGGACAAATATGTTAAAGGATGCAGAAAATATCCCTTTTCCCTCCACTTCCTTTCCATTTGTAAACATTTTTGAAAACCACGTTTCATGTTCCTTCCACTTCCCCAATATGCACTACTTTGTCAATCACATCCTAACAAAGTATATTGATCTTTGTTGTAATGTGACAAGACATGAAAAAGTCTAAGAGGATTAAATATAAGATAGCACATATAATTTTTTTTTGGGAAGCTACGAGGCGACGTAAGCCCAGTGAAAGTAAGACAGACTCATTTCCAAATGAGGTTGACATGTAGATTCAGCGTCTAAATCAACGACACTGCAGCCAGCGGTTATGACGACAAAAATAACATCTAAAGACAGGCTGTGTGGTCTCATGCCTGGGGAAGCAGCAGAAGAAGAGCTTTTGAGGATAAATTGAACTCATCAGGTTTGGAGGAATCTCCCTCTCGCTGGCAGCCCCGACTCTGAGTCAACATGCTGAGCTGGACATTTATTAGGACTTCAGTTGGCTCTGTTCCCAAACAGGAGGGAATAATTCTGCTTTCTCAGCACCAATAACTCCAGAGATGATGTTACTGGAAACAAAGTCTCGATGCTTTACCTCAGACATACAGCTAGTTACCAATATGGAGAGAGAGGGTGAAACCTTAAGCCAAGCACTGCAAACCCTTTCTGTTCAATAAATCATTTGGGAGCAGAAATGATACACATTATTTAGACAATTTTGTTTTTGTCACACTTGGATGCTTCAGAACATCAGACACGTTTTAAAAGGCAAACACAATGTGCTCAATTGCAAAATGCAGTTCATTTTTAAGCGTTATCCAAAGGACGTCACCCAGGTGTAAAAAAAATATGACTGTGTCCCTTGTATTAATTAACCTCCTGTGATTAATCACGTCTCTTTGGCTCAATTCCTCTACATTCACTTCCCCTGATTACTCCCAGAACTGTAGAATCAAACACCAAATGTTGTTTTTCAGATGAAAAACCAAATCACTGACATCTATCAGTCTGAAAAAGATTACAATGTCATTCAGTGCATATCCCAACAGATATCAAGTGGAGCTTTCAACAGTTTCTCCTTGGCACTCAGACAACAACTCTAATTGTTACACTGCTGGACAGGACAGGGTTCAAAGAAAAAGTCCCGACAGAGCTGCTCACGGTATGCCTAGAAGTGTACACAAAACGCAGCATGGAGACAGTACCAAGCTGGTTTCCAGTGGTCGGACTGGAAACCAGTCCGTAAACGTCAGCGTACCCTTTAAGCTGGTTCCCGGCTGAGGGTGGTCCGGAGAGCAGCGCCCCGTCTTGCTCTTGAAGGAGGTGAACAGATGCTGACACAGCTCCTCTGGAATGGTGTTCTCCAGGTAGGTGGCCATGAAGAGCTGGAAGCCCTCATAGTCAATGGGCTGCAGGGGAACAGAGGAGGAGGAGACGTTAGCTGAATTAACCTGATGGACGAAGCTCACACCAGCAACAGGAGGCAGTGATGAGGGAGAGCATCACTGCTCTCCCTCATCACTTGACAGCTTGAAATTTCACTTCAAGCTGTCATCCCGTGATTGGTTCAGACACCTCGATGAGGTAAAAGTATGATTTAAGATTATTACTGTGGGAAAAAAAATAAAACAATAAATAAATAAATAACACAGACAGTAAAATGTAATTTGAGTTGAGGTGGAGAACAACCTCCTGTCCAGGGGGCAGATGGGCAATAGCACCAAACCCAACGAACGGCCCCATCTACAGAGGCCTAGCGCCCTGCGACAGGCCCTGGTGGGTAAGACAGGGCTATGTCATGTCAGTGGACAGGATGTGCATGCAGTCTGCCCACACAGACAAAACACGACATGCAGAGAGCACAGAGCTTACTTGGTTCAGAACATCTTGCATCTGTTTAGCAGTGGAGAGCAGCAGGAGGGAGGGAGGGGAGGGGAGGAGTGAGTAGAACAAGAGAAGGGAGTTAGCTACTTGGTGTGTGTGCGGACAGTTTTAGTGACGATGCATGTGGTGCTGAGCATGCAGGAAAGGCCAATCACACACTGCACTCAGAAAACAGGGCAGCTTCATGTCACTTCCTCTGCATTTAGAACGGCTATGGCTGATTCTGGGTGAAACATTCACTGCAAATGACAGTCGGCTTCTTATGGTTGGAAAAACGTTGTGGCAAAACTTATGTTAGCGTAAGAGGTCTGGGATAATATTTAGTATGAAAGTGGAAGGTTTTTAGATTTCTAAATTGAGCTTTTAGATGTAGCATATCTATCTAAATGTAGATATGTTTAACCAAGATTGATAGATATGAAAAGAGGACATTTGCATCTTGACTTGGACAGCTCAGGTAGACTGATGCATTCTTAACCAGCTGATCCTGGCAACCACACTACTGTCTATGAGTTTCCATTTGGTGATGGTGTGTGTGGCGGAGATGGTGTGTATGGTCATGGTGATGCTCTAAACTCAAGGCTACAAAAAAAATGTTAGAGCCACAAAAATCATGACCAGCAAAGCATGAAATGAAATTCCAACTCTTTTCCAGTTGTGATGCTTGTACTTTTAATATCTAAGACAAAAAGATGTTTTTTTTTTAATCTTAGCTCGAAAGCTAAGTATCAAGAATTTGAGAGAGTCTTGGTAAATATCGCAATATATTAATATATGTGCTGCTACAATAAAAGGAAGCAGGCCATATATTAATCCAAAGTGTTGAGAAACATTTAGGAAAAGTTGGAAATGCCCCTTAAATATGGTTCAACAATCAGCCACGGGGGTGTACTTAGTTTCTCCCACACACAGTTCCCCTGTTGTTCATCAAGATTGTGCATAGTGGAATCTGTTGAAAGTTTTTTATATTTCAGGTTAAATTAAAAATGATTTCATAACCTGGTGATGAACAGATCATTTGCATGATTTCAGTGAAGTAACCCTCACTTTTACTTCTTGCTTTCATTTTACACGCGCGCCTACATAAATCTCTATTACATAACAAGTTCAGGACGAGCTGTAAGTGACACCCGTCACAGAAGGACACACAGTGGTGATGATGCTCCTCCCGCTGACCTGACCCCATGAGCTGCAGCGCTCTGCCAGCCGTTATTCATATCTCTGCTTTCTCCTTATTTGGTCAAGCAAACCAGGAGGCAGTAATGTGCTGTCCATCATGAAGAAGCACTGTGGGTTCAGAGAAATAACTCCAGCATGCCACCGCAAACACACACACACACACGCATTCACAACTACCTTAGATGTCTTAGAATCTAAGTGTACCCAGATGCAATTGTGAAAACGTAGTCCCTCTGGAAAATGTGTTTATGTCTGGGTCTAACCTTTTCCGTGTGAGTGGACTTTTACACATGGCTGCCAGTCTGTAAATATTTCCCAGGGGGTCGCTACGACGCATTTACATGCTTCATTTAATCTGTTTCAGTTTGGCACAGATGCACAGACCTTTTCGGTGTGAAAAAGTCAACGGGAGCAGTTAGAAGGCCGCCGCCATGTTTCTGCATTTTTATCGCAACAAGCTGTGTTGGATGATTATTTCAGTTCTTATGTGATGAACGTTAATGCAGATCAACCGCGTCCTAAATGGAAAAAGTAATCACGCCCGAAGCTTACCGTGGTAAGTCTGATTGGTGCATTTGCACCAACTAGTAACGAGTCTTTTACTTCACTAACTGCGTTTCCTGAACCATAGAATTGAGCCAAATGAAATTCTGAAAATAAATTTGCTTGATGGAAACACACCAATTAAAAATAAAACTCACATCTTTCGGTAAAAAGTTTTTATTGAAATGCCAAAAAACATCACGTACGTAGCCGCTCCCAAGTAGGCGGGGCTTGTTGCTGTAACGCCTGAATAAGACGCCGACGTCTCCTCTGATTGGCTGACAGAGGACGAGCGCTAGCACCACGGCTAAATTATGAATATATACCATGTAACTGTTTACATCTGTTACTGCTGTAATTTTGAATGACTTATTATGTGAACAAGCTTAATCACGTGTGATTTTAATTTCATGTCTTATTTAATGGACATTTCTGATATGTCAGAAAAGAAAACAAAGCAAACAGCAAAAGAGAAGAAAGTAACAGGTTCAGATTAAGACACAAGCAGGAGTTAAATTTCTGTCTCCTTCTCCAGGATGCCCAGTTTCTTCCTTGTATGCAGCTTTACACAGAAAATATTGATTTTAATATTCCGGCAGAAAGGTGCAGGTTACATTGAAGGTACCAACAGAGTCCAGCTCTCTGTCATGTCTACCTCCCCATGAAAGTTTCCTTCTAATTCAATCATCCTCTTCCTTTGTACATGGGGCAGATTTTGAACCAAATATTCCTCGTTTATCAACCAGCTTGACTCATTTCTTCATCATCCTGCAAATGTATGTTGTGCTGTATAATGTCTTTCCCCCCACCTTCACTAACTTATTACTCCAGAGGGGAGACTTTGGTAAGACTTGATGCCAACCCCCAACTTTCTCTGGTAAATAGTAATTGTGGGTTTTGTGGATTTCCCCCCCTGTTTGGGATATAAAAGTCTTTCTTGGGAGTGCTTGCTCATTTTCAACTCAGTTTGGAGTTTCCCCTGTCTTAGAATTTAATTTAGATCATTGGTTTTAGCAAAGAAGCAGTGTGATGCTATTCAACATTTGGAAAAGCCGGCCCTGTTGCGGCGTACAACTTTGTCCTGTTTTTATTTGTCCACAGGAAGTGATCCAGTGCTTCGATGAGTTTCTTTGACATTGAAGTGGGCGATATCTAAAATAGTTCACTTGTTGGATCAAAATCATTTTTAAAACATGAATCTTTTCAACTAATGACACGCCCAGTTCTCTCCAGGATACTATAAAATCTTCCTTCTTTGTTTTGAGTCTCCCATGGAGGCCACTTACTGTGGTGCCAGGTAGTGGTTGGGTCTCAGAAAGTTAACCTCTATGGTGCCAGATCTCAAGTCAGACTATTGGTTTTAACTGAAATATTGAGAAGGCTTTGACAGGAAATAGACATGAATCACATACAGATTGAAACAAATTCTGATGAGTTTTTTTATTCAGATACAGCAGATCTAAGAGTGTATTCCAGTTATCAACAACTCCAGTCCTTGAAGGCTGTTTTCCTAAAACCTTTGGATGGATTCCTGCTCCAAAACACTCCAATCAAAAACTTTCAAGAAGCCGGACCTCGAGCCCAGGAGCTGCAGACTCATCCAGGTATCTGTCAAGTCAAGCAGCTTTTATCTGTGAGACTAATCCATTGGAGTGGGCCAGAGGTCAACGGATCAAAGGAACAATAATTTGATGATTGCTTTGGCTTGAGTCACCAGTAGGTCACCATATTTGCAGGCACATGCACATACTGCACAGGATAAAACTTCTGTTTTATAAAATGACAATCTACAAAAAAAAAAGTCTGACTCTAATGAGACAATATTTTTTCCTCAGTATGATTTCCAGTTAGAGTCCAGCTGATCAGTGCTGATCTGCTGACATCAACAGTTGCTTCTGAGGGTTTGTCTTCAACTGAATATGGGATGGATGACTGAGCATTTTAATGAACTGCGTTTTCTGCAGTAAAATGGCAAGTTTTGTGTCAGAGGGGAAAAAAATGAAGCAACAACTTGTGGAGACCCACCTGTGCTGGATTGTATTTGGAAAGAACTCCTCCTTCGCGGAACTCCTCCAGAACATCCTTCAGGTTCTTTGTGGAGTCTGAGGATGAGAGCAGAGAGAAGCTAATTATTATTTTTCTCTTCATGGCAGAGGAGTGCTTATCATCTCAATCAGAGTGGTCTCTGAATAAAACGGAGTAAAGATGCATCCTCTTTAATGAGTCCCCTGATAAACAGGAACATCAGATGAGGCAAACTGCTGAGTCACCCCCCGGTTAGCCAGAGGGGACATTGTGTCCCTCTCACTTTTATATGCTAATCCTACAGTCACACACACACACACAGCGTCTGTCCAGAACATTAACCATAATGATCTCCTCCTATGATCATGTGTCAAACAATTACAGAGCACAAACAGACCATTATCCACCATTAGAACCAACTAGCTAACCAGAACTAGCTAAGCATCTTTGCTAGTTGGCTGTCGTTTTACACGCTGGAAGCAAAGTCTGCCTTTTCTGCCACCACCAGGGCGACAGAAATGTAGAACATGGAACATCAGAGGAGCCATGCTCTCTTCTCCTCATTCATGTGGGTAGCTGCAGCTGTTCAGCATTTTCAAAAACCTGAGATATAAAGACATGTTGCCAGACCTGGGTATTTGGACTCTGCTGTCTTTGTGGTTTAATTTGTTCCTTCCTTCATTCATACAACATTTTGTAGTTTTTATACATGCAATGGTAAAATAATAATATAAAAAAAAATCTGAGAAGTTAAACATGCCAATTTACTCAATTCCACTCATTCTGGCTGCAGTAAGGTCATTAAAAATATATATATTATTATTTTTGTTACATGTTTATTTATTTATTTATTTTACTTATTTATTAAAAGTGTTGATATATCATTACAATTTGGTATGAGACAGGCACCGTTGTGCTACCGCTGCGATCTGCAGTCAAAAACAGCCGATCAGAGCCAGGAGGGTCTTAGTGTTGTCAATAATGGTACACGGAGAAATCATTTATCGTTCCAGGAAGCTATTAATCTGCCATCATCAGTGGCCCTGCTAACTAGCCTTAGCAAGGGAGAGTGAGTGAGTTGTGCATACACAAGCTGATTGACAGCACGGAGACTCTCCTCCTGGCTATGATTGGTTGTTTCTGACTTATCGGTGTACTTAGCACAGGGAGAAGGCAGAAGAGCTCAATTTTTCCCCAGATTATCTGTCTCGTACTACACTGTTACCACAAAGAGACAGTGTTAACAAATATGTAAAAACACAAGTTACATCCTGCAGCTTATAAAATAAAATACAGCAAAACTGATTCCCATCAGAAACTACCTAGACAATAAACAATGGCCAGAAGAAAGCCATTGTTAACAAAAAGCCATAAGACATCAGAGGTGGTAGAAGCTGTTCTGTTCAGATATCACCAGATTTTTTTTGTGACTGCACTTTTTAGTGTTACACTTTTCAGATTTTTAATTACAATTATAGATTTTTTTGTCTCATTTTGTTTCAAATTCAATGTTATGCTGTACTTTTTGTTGGTCTGTCACATTAAAAACCCTAATAAAACACACTAACGTTTCAGGTTGTAACTGGACAAGATGTGGAAAAGCTCAACCTGTATGAATACTTCTCCAAGGCATCTAATCCAATATTTTTGTTTTCTTGAGTCTGCAAAGCTACAATTTGCGCACAACAATGTATTTCTTGAAAAGGAAGCTTGCATGACTCTGTCTATCATCCAATAGCAGCACATGGACAGATGCTGCTTTGACTAACAAATGCTGCAGACAGCATAGACAGAGAAAGCCACAGACTCATCCAGCAGGCTGATAAGCGGTGTCCTGAGGCACGCTCCAATTCAAAATACCTGGATGTAATCAAAACCTGAAAGGGCTTAATTCATATGTCAACACAGGTGCAGCAATCACATCCAATCAGAAAATCTAGGATTAGTGAAGGAAAGAAAGAAGTTGTTTTTTTGTTTTTTTTATCAACAGCACGGTGACTTTCAGGGCTGAGCATCAATTCAAACAGGTTTTAAATACACAAACAAAAGCAGACGTTTAATGACACGTGATACAACAAAAAAGTAGTGCTGAATGGTAGTAGTAGTAGTAGTAATAATAATAATAATAATAATAATAATAATAGTAATAAACTGCTGGGTTTCTCACTCTACCAGTTCACTGTAAAAACAAACTATCCAATCAAATCTGTTCTGCGTCATAATCTCTTCACGTTTCACTTACATGTGGGGAAACATGGACACTAGAACAGGTGATGAGATTACATACATTAAATGATAAAAATGATCAAAGTCAGTGAAATAAAATCTCTTTAAAGCTGCAGTATGTAACTTTTATTTTAAAAAATGTCTTAACCTTTATGTTAAAACTGTCACCGTGTTGTGACAGTATAATATGAGACAGATGATTCGTGAAAAGTTCTCCATTTCCTCCCTGACTTACTGTTGCTGTCTGAAGAAACACGCCGCTCCTGAGCAAAAAACAACCAGCCACAGTCAGGTTATAATCGAGGCTGGTTAGCACTGGGAGGGCTCACCAGAAACAACCAAGGTAACTGCAGCAACTGTGCGGCCTGACAGTTTTAACCAATATGTATCTTTCTTGTAAAAGTGACATCCTGCAGCTTTTATGAATCAAAGAGTAGACTGAGACTTACACTCGGTGTACTGCTGCAGCTGGCTGAACTCTGCCGGGCTCAGACACTCCCAGTTCATTTCTCCCATGCTTCCTCACAGCAGCTCTTTATGGGTCTGAGGGTGGAGGGGTGATGGTTATCCTTGTATCGAGTTGGGTAAAAAGACAAATGAGAAGTTCTCTGATATCATCCCTGCCGTTTTACAGTTCACAGGAGGTCAAAAAGACAGATGGGGGTTGAAGCTGAAGGTCCGTTCCTTTTAGGTTGGATCGATTACCAAAATGTAAAAAAAAAATAAAAAAATAAAAAATATGTTGGCTTCAGGTTCCTTGTATCACTGCAGCTGGGACAATAAAGTCCAGTTAGGCGCAGGTCCACAGATTCATCGGTGTGTAATTACTCCTCATCGCTCAGAGGATAAACGGTTCCCAGCCGGGCCGACCTGGAGCAGGGGCCACAAAAGAATGAAGAAAACACTCCTTAGTAAAGATTGCTCATATTTTAGAAAAGGAAACAGGAAAGAGACAAAAGCAGAATAGAAGGCTGTAAAAAGCTGATCCCAGATCAGATAGATGTGGACGATGAAGAGAGGAAAACAAACTGAGGACAGGATCTAAAAAAAGGAGAACAGATAAAAGACCAAACAATGAAGCATTGTGTCTAACATATCATTTCCACATATTTCATATTTACAGATGGACTCTTATGACAGCGTAAACAAGCGCACACTGTTGTATGCAATTGACATATTGTAGACAGAGATGTAAAAGTCTACCTCCTCATCATACTGTAACCACAGACAGTCTCAGTATTTGCACTCGCCTTAGTTGGTGGTTTTGTATTTGCATAACTAGTGAGATTTTCATCTTTGTGGTATCTTTGAATCTCTTTATTACAGCTCTGTCCTATTTTAGTCGCTTCTTATCTAATTTTCATTGTAATACATCTTCCTGTGGTTGTTTTGTTGTTTTGCATCCCACTTTGCATCTCTTTGATGCCCTCAGGCTGCCTGTCATTTGTTCATTGAGAGCTCTTTGGTGTCTCGTTACAGGTGCTTCACACATCCTAGATATGAATTATAATAATTGGGGATGTGACTCCTGGAGCACTGGACGTGTAGTAATGTGTCGAAAGAAAATAAAAGTGCTTTTTTTGCACGGGTGCGTCACTTGCTCTCACTTTCTTGTCTTTGTCGTGTTTGTTAGCATGTTGAAAAAAATGTGTTTTAGGTTCCCTGTGTCCCTGATATGTTTATTTTTAATTTTAAGTTTCCTTTTGCTCATTTTTCATTAAGTAATCAGAAAACAGCTGCTCCAATTTTTCAGCAGTGCGGCTTTCAAAAATATGGAGCAGGAAGAATGACAACTACAGCAAAAACAGAGTCAAAATACAGGAGTAAACAGAGGAAAAAGATTAATTTAAATGTGAGAGACCAAACTATTAGAGGCAGATAACCAGGGCTGCTTCTGAGAACATGTAAAAGTAGGAGAAAAACCCAAGTGTTACTGCGCAATCTTACTGACTGCACACACATCACCCTCACAGGAGTCATTTACTGGGAAGTTAATAGAAGAGATTTGTCACGACTGTTATTAATTCTTCCTCTGTTTCTGCTGCTGTGATAAGTCAAAAATATCTGCAAATTAATAGAAGGAGCTGACGTCCAAAGTCATCAGCCCCCTGTGAGAGCAGCAGGTTCCCAGAGAGAAGATGGCCGACAGGATGGAGCTCAGCGCCCTGACCCATCTGGGCCCGGTGTTTTCTCTCTTAATTGGAAGTAGGAGGAGTTTCGACCGATGCCAAAGTATGAGCAGTTCCAAGTGGGAGGAGATAAAAGCATGGGTGACTAAGTCGCATCCACCAGGGGAATAACAGCACGTTATTTTTAGAAACACGTCTCAGCTGAGGCAAATATGGTCGGAAAAATTTTATTTCTAACTGATCCGAGCGCAGATTGTCACCAAAAAGAAAAAAAAACAAAGAAATAAGAAGTGCATTTGGAATTGCAGAGAGGAAAAGGATTGTGTGAATTTAATGAAGGGAATAAATACAGTGCAAGAATTTGTAATGTAAACGGAGGCTCAGTCTTTATGTGTCCAATTCCTTCTGATGAGAACATGTAACACATTTCATTTAAAGAAATTAAACATACCTGAACAGTTCTAGATGATTTTACACACAGTATATTGTTAAAGGCTCTTCAGTTATTTCTCCGTTTTCATGTTTTTTTTTTTCCAGTTACATTTAAAACTATTTTTATGTGGTAAAGGGCAGTGTTATGTATTTTTCAGGGACATACTGTCATTCTATTGCACAATCTAGTAACTATTTTACCTTCAGTTGTTTTAAAAATATTGTAAATATCACACACAACTTAAAAGAAATTTGACGCCTAGAAATTGGGCCTCCGCCTCTTTAAAAGCTCCTGCTCTGTCTGAAGCTCCACCTTCAGGAAGTCAACACAACATGGCTCCTCTGTTAACCCTTTAACAACGTTTTTAACAGCGTTGCACTGAGAAGTAGCTCCCAGGATTAGCTCACCAGATGTTCCACCAGGTGTTTGCTAATTGCTGCTGGCTAGTCTGAAGGAGCTGCGTGGAGGAGTTGCGGGGGCAGAAGCTCAGAAGCTGGGGAAACTGCAGCTCTGAGGAGGAACTAGATCCACTCAGGTGTTCAGCACAACTGAGTGGTTGCCACGGGAGATTGGAAGATTTCTCAAACATGCATGAACGAATCAAGGCAACACTCCAGGTATGTTTTTCACGAGGGAATAATATGATGCAAGGCTCATGAAAGTCGATTTTACATAATACTGCCCCTTTAAACTAAGTAATGAGAAAAGAGACTGAATGCACCTCATGGGACTGAAGGTCACAAGATCAAGTAACAGAATTAGGATTTAGGCTGTGAAACATCTCATTTGTCTCAATAAGCGCCGTTCCATCTGGCTATGAGCCCTGGTTTACAGGTAAGTACTACAAGCTTGACACAATGTGTCTTTGTTTTAATTGGGTTTCTTATATTGAAGAAAGAAAGGAAGTCCTTCCTTAGTTGCCGTGTTTTGTTGGAGGTGGCTAACGCTGCAGATTGGCCGTCAGCCTCTGCAGCATAAACACCAGAGAACCTGAAATGGTTTTAGACCCTGGCAACATTTTGTGTGTCTGGCGGAGGAGAGTGACCAAGCACGAACTATTTGGAAGCACAAGGAAAAACATACACAAATTATTGCTGACTTTAATATGCAGCTGATCACAGCCGCATATTAAGCTGACCAGCACCAAACTGAATAAACAGACTATAATTTCAAACTCTTAGATCAGAAGTTTAAAAACCTAAACTAGTCAAACTTGAGCCATGTTCCTCCTCCCTAACAGAGCTTGTTTTGGAAATCTACACTGAATTATTCTATATCACAACTTATATTCCATAATAAACGGTCATGGTGAGTGCTAGGATGTAGAGTACATGTTGAAGTTTTAATGAAGAATGAAAAAGACAAAAATTTACCACTAACAACCATGGAGAACACAAGGAGCCAGAGCAGAACAAAAATAACAGGAACAAGGAATAAATGGGAAGAACTGGGACTAGACTGGATTAAACAGGATTAGATGGGAGGAACCAGCAAGGAGGAGCTGAGAATGAGTTGTATGTATATGCGGGAGTTTGATCAGTATACTGAACAGGAAACAGATGACTGATTTGAAACGGGTTGCAGGTGTGAGGGGAGAGAGCAGAAAGTGGCACAGGGGGTGAGGGAGAGTACACAGGAGACTAGGAAATAAATCTAACATGAAAGAACAACTAGACCTACGACACAATTAAAATAGAGCAACAAAGAATAATTAGGCACAAGAAACAAACGTATGAAAGTAGAATCACTAAGGAAGGACCGATTAAAGTAAAATAGAAACAAGGCTGAAACTAAGAAATAAAAAATGATCAAGAATGAAACAATGAAAATACCAAAACAACCAAAGATCCTAACATCATCACTAAGTCAACTCAGCCTCTACATTAACACTAATTAACAAAAAAATGAGTGTTGCACAGGGGCCCAAACTTTGTGAGAACAAGATCTACGTTTTCTCTCACCAGCTGGCTGAAATCTACCTCATGACACCTCATGACACGAAGATATAAAACTTGTAATAAAAAAATCTATTGACTTATTTTATATGGGAATATATCTCAGTTAAAGCAGAAATATTAAAGGGATAGAAAAACTAATCCAGTTTTTTCCTCAGTGAGATTCTGACACTGGGAGCAAGTTACTGGTTTCTCAGTCAGCAACTGGTTGCAAACCTGAGGCCAGCAGGTGTCAGTCAGTTATGGTAGATCTGACATTTGGTTTGATGATTTCAATATGACAAATTACAGACAGATGAGAGGAACCTCAGAGCTCTGTTAGGTTAAAGCTCATCTTCTGAAGTTGGGATATTTTTCATCCAACAGGTTCGAGAGGAATCACCTCAAACCAGATGTTGAACTGGAATTTATTTTGTGAATGTCAGCTCCTCATTTTGTAGGTTGAAAAAAGCTTTTCATTTTGAAATAAGTCTCATCAACATCAATATTTCCACTAAATAAGAGACGAAAATCAATAGCACTTTTGATAGAGGAAAAGTAAAGTATCTCTGTGTCTCTGTGCTCAAAGCAGGATGCCAGAGAGCACCAAAACTATTATTTTTTAAATATCAGACAACTAATTTAAGCTCACATAATTACCGAGGTAGCAGGAGCCATTTGTTTGTTAAATACTTCATGAAATATATTCGTCCAATTTGATGTTTGAATGACAAATACTTGCAAACGAACGAGGTAATTAGTCCAACTTTTGTCCTTTACGGAAAGTTCAGAAATTACAGTGGTTGCAGTGCGCCATGACAAAGGTGAACACGAGTTAAACGACTCGAAAAGGTGACAAACTCAAAACCACTCCTACCTTTTTCACTCTTTTCTCTAAAGCGTTGCCGTGGCAACCGCCTGTTGATCCCCGCAAGTTGAGCAGAGATACGTTAAAATGTAACAGTGATTCTTGAGGATATGGACAAAGCAGGTCCTATGGATAAAGCTCAAAATTTGAATAAAATATTATTTTTTCAAATATCTGACTAAACTAACTTGGGTCATGTGAGCACAACAATGTATATTTTCCTGGTGTTTGCTGAATATTTTTTTTTATTTTAAACATTGTAGTCGGTGGATGATGCCTGTAAAATCCCTTGTCCAGGAGCAGAAATCAACACATTATAATAGTCTAAAACAAGAAATCCTAAAATTATATAATGAGACAATTAAGTATAAGTAGTCATATAAATAATTTTAAAAGTATCGATAAATTGAATTAAAAATAATTTTTAGATATTTCCCAACTCCGTTGAAATTTGTCCCTAGTTTTTGTCACCACCGTCAGACATGAAAAGAATGTAAAAAAAAAAAATCAGGCATTATTGGGGGGCACCAGAACTTCTGAGGACCCCATGACGTCGTCTTTTCTCTTCCTTTGCTAAGAGGGCTAGTTAGCTCTGGTTAGTTTATGTTATTCTTTAGTTTTTCTTCTGTTTTATTCCTAAGTTGCTTGTCACAACCATGATGTGTCAACTCCATATCTGACCATTTACAAAACTTTTATGAAATTTTTCGAAATAAAAGCTTAATTTTGGTATAATGTAAAGATTTCATGGACCTAATGAGCTACAATATGACCTCCTTCAGAATAACATAAATTGAAGTAGTTTGGTATTTTGTCAACTCCGTCAGATGTCAACTCCATCAGAGTTTTTGTGATTCTTTCAGTGAAATTATTGTCAAATCTCACTTAATTGTGAAATTAATTCATTTGAATGCATTTTACATAAATTACTTCACATGTATCAAGTTTTTCATTTTACTCACTAGTTTGTCACCACCTGCAGTTCTGTGTCAACTCCGTCAGATGGACTTTTTGTTTTTTGTTTTAAATAATATTTATTTTGTTTCTTGAGAAGCATTTGTCTGTAAAATGGGTAAAAATATCACTAATATATTTATTTTTGTCAGATGGTGATGACAAAGTTCTGGGTCAGGTCGATTAAAAATTTAATTTAAAAAAAAATGTTGCAACTGGGAGCCGGTACCTTAGCATCTTTACATTTCTAAAACATTATTTGTCATATTTGCATAGATAAGGTTGAGAAAGAATTTTAAAAAATGGGAAAATTAAAACCCATTTTGTCCCTATTCTCAAGAATCACTGGTAAAACATTCAAACATTCAATCCGTTACGATATTAAGTTTTCAGGCTTGACATTTATTTTTGCGATTATTAATAATCCCTCGTCTGAACACAGCCGTGGTTGATTGGCTAACTTAAACTCCTGTTCATGCTCGTGACGTCAGAGAGTCGGTGTTTGAGTCGCCATTTCATTTTATTTTATTTACTTTTTTTATTTTTTTTATTTTTTGCTTGTTTGTTTATGGAACCGAAACTCACAAAATTGAGCAACCCCTTGTTGAACAATAATAACTGAGATTATTATTTCTGTTGGGTCATTAATTCGAACGCGTTTTGTTAAATTTTATTTTATTTTATTTTATTTTATTTTATTTAGTCTTTAATAAAATGACAGACGTTTTGGATCTTACTGAATATTTTTTGATAAGCGCGTGAGGAGAGGACGTGCTGGTCTCAGCCTCCTGATGACGTTCAGTTTGTCTCCTATTGATCCACTCAAAACCTTCCAGCGATCGACACGTCTGGACGCTGGAGCGCCTGCTGTTGCACTTAACAGTTTCTTATTTTTTTATTTTTTTTTATTTTTAACAACTCAATGTCTGAACCAACAGGGTTCATCATTTAAATGTTTCAACAAAAATACATCTAAATATTTCTAAGCCTCCCTTTGTCCAGCCTACCCTGTAGGACCTAATGTGTTCTCATTAGGCACTTAATTAATCCCAGGACAGAAAGGTTGGGCATTAGTTGCTTGGTGATTAGATATAAGTGTGCGATTAGACTGAGCAGGCATAATTAATTCTTCATGTTTGCCGTTCCCCAGTTTGATTTCTGTTGACATGCAGATGCAGATGACACTTTTATATATATATATATATATATATATATCATTCTTTGGGTCGAACGATTATGTACTGATTGTATGAGTGCTAGCCCTACTCAATGCTTTCAAACTTTACTTTAGAAACTTTACAAGCAATTCTGCTTGTCTGTTACGCTCAGAGCTGCCGGTCATGTTTTATTATTCCTGCACATGAATTGAGCACATTCAGCGCCTGACGTTTTGTCAGCTTCTACCTTCATTATCTTCAGCCCTCAGTCTGACACACTCGGTGTCATAAAAGGATGCAATGAATGCACAGTGACCTGCCTTTTTAAAGAGGTCTGTCTCAGCTGACTTACAAGCCTTCTGTCATGATAAACACTTTCAAGTCATTTTATTAAACTATAAAACACGAGGAGGAGTTTAGTGCCAGAATTCTTTGACGTGATAAAAATGAGTTGTGAAGTCAGGGCAGTCAGTGACATGAGCTGTCAGGGAAGGCAGCAAATAACCCTGGCTGCTAGCAAAACGTCTTATTTAACATTATGCTAATTCAGATTTCATTTTCAGATGAATCACTACAATGATGAATCGCTTAATAATGTCCTGTGTAAAAGTGTTAGCACTAAGCTTAGCTTCATTCAACATCGCTCTCTTCTGGTCAGGCAGATTATGCAAATAAAACATTGTTCTTCTGCTAGCATCACAGAGCAGACATAGCTCCTTTCTGACACTGCAGCAAGGCAACTGAAGGACTGATTGAGCACATGAAAACTGCTGAGGTCCAATTAAAAATGTAAGCTCTTTCTTTATCTTTAATATATTGTAAAAGTTTAATAAGAAATCAGGGTCTCTTTTGAGAGCAGGGATCCTGATTGTGTTTAAATTGTGTGTAAATTACCAGCAACTGACCTTCTGGAACATTCAAACAAAACGCAAGAAAATAAATTCTGTCCCCTTTTCCTAGTTATGGATGTGCTTCTTTGAACAAGCTGTTTAAAAAGCACCAAGACAAAACTTCAACCATGGTAATTATTATTTGTCATTGCTGCAAAAAAACACTTTGTGCAGCCTTCCCACAGATTAGGAAGTTACACCAGTCAGAGTTTTGGCACCTGAAACTTGAAGGAATCAATTAATTGAAACTTGATTGAATTGGTTGCTCATGAACTTCAGTTAAAAGTCAGACTGATCCACCAACACAGAGTGAGTCCAATATTCAATATGTTTCCTTCTGGTTTTGCATCCAATTGCTCTGTGGGATCCATGTGGAAAGCAGCCTAAATCTGCTTGCTATATTATTAACAACATCAACATTCAATAGAGGAAGGTCCTGAGCATGACTAAAGCAGTGCTAGGCTAAAGTTTCACCGCAAACTCTTGAGTCTTGCATTGTCTCAGAACAAGAAAGACGAGGAAAAACCCGTAAATATGACTCCACTGTTGTGGTTTCTACCACAGGAAGCAAGAACTTTCCTCTCTGTCAGCCCAGTCCACACACAACACAAACTGTGTTTTGAAAGTATCATGTTTGCTCATCAAACACTGAATGAATAAAAGGTCTAACTGGAGCAGGAAACTTCAAACTGATCCACATTGCTGTAGACAGAACCTCAGTCTAAAACTCCTTAAGTCCAAAAGGTGTCACTAGAAACTCCAGCTCACTCTGTTACACAACAGAGGAATACATATTCTCCCCCCGGCCCCCCTATTCTAAATTATATTTATAAGTCTTTTGACTAAATATGGTCATTTTCTGGTCTAAAAGCTGGTCAATGAACTCACCCAAGTTCCTTGAAGTGAAGTGAGGACAGTGCAGGTCAGCTATTTTCAGACACAACTCAGCTAATTTCCCATGACATGTTGCTTTATAACTTGCCTAACCAAATCACTTGACAGTCCTGCCATGAAGCTGTGAACCCATTCAGATTGAAAGAGGAGGCGATGCAGTGGGATGTAAGCCTGCTAGCATTTCTTCCCTTTCTTTGATAATTTAGCACGTGGAGTCATGAGGAGCAGCCGTGATGCAATCGTTCTGCATTATCTATGAGATATCACCGTCCCTCCTGATTCAGATAACTGTGCCGAACTTAACTGGGATAAAATATGCTATTTTTTTCTTTTCATATGTAACAAGGAAATGATCAGTGCTGTAATATTTTCTCAAGTTCAGTTAATCTGAAAGTCCAGTTAGAAATCATGACCCGTGTCTCCCTGGACTGGTTTATGTCCTGCCCGTAGCTGATCATGTTTTTTTTTTTTTGTTTGTTTGTTTTTTTTTTTGTTCCAGTGTTTATTCTAGAGAACAAAAGCAGAAGACGTTACCTCCAGTCACTCCTTTTTACTGTGAAGCAGGCTCTAAACGTGAAAAAAGTGTCCCACTTCTCCCTTTCATGTGCTCTCTCCTTCATCAGCTGCTCTCTTTGCTGCCGGGCTACATGGAAACAGGCACTAATGGGCTGCACATGTTTAGTGATGTACTCATGCAAAGAGAACAAAAGGGAAGGTCTGTTCGTACACTGGGTGAGAGCCTGACGGTCAGAGAGGAGGCACGCACCCGTCCAGCGACTGGGGCCACCCCTTTGAGCGGACAGGGATTCTGTTTTGCTCACTGGGTTGCCCGGGCAACCGTGACGTCACCGCAGCTCACCACAACGGGAAGCAGAGTGAACAAGAGAGATCACTACTGTGCACTGATAAAGATTTATGCTGCGTCTGTTTCCTCTGAAGGTATAAAGCACGGGGAGCGATTTCCAGGCAGCGGGGAATTGCTTCGGTTATGTTCGCTTCAACGTGGCTGCTTCTCAGTTGGCGTTGCAAAACAAGCAGGAGTGTAAAAAAAGGATTAGGTGATAAGGAAGTTCTCTGAAATATGTTTACAGAAAGTAGAAGTTCACTTTCTACTTGAGGCCGTGGACAACAAGAAGCAGTGAAGGACGAAAATGTGAAACTGAAAAAGTGGAGAAGTAGTAGGAACGGATGATCATTACCCACACGTGTCAAATTAACTGAGATAAAAACATGATGTAGCTTTATTTTTCCTCTCCAATAGTCAGAATTAACTTCTCATTAGTGATCGTGGTTGGCTGCAGCTGGCAGTTTCTGACTGCAAGCATAAAAAATAACTTTTTCCAAGAGCAGCATATACAATAGCAAAACTTAAGGAGCTCAGGGAAGATTCAAGAGACTTTAAGAACCTTGGTTCAAAATACTGAGCTCAAGGAAATATTCCACCGCAGGATGAAATGAATTTGGTCATCAAGTTTAAGACCAATCCAAAAGTCACCAAGTCTCAAACTTACCTGACCACCAGTCTTACATTGTCTTTACATTTAGCCTGAAGCAGAGGACCACCCTGATCAATCTGGTGTAAGATGATATGATCAGATGATGCAAAAAAATATGTTTGGGAGCATCAGAGAACAGGAAAACAGACTAACACTGAACTTAAACCCCACATCCATCCATCCATCCATCCATACATACATACATACATACATACATACATACATACATACATACATTGTCAATCTATTGAAATGTATCTATCAATGAACATAGTCGTTTTTACGACATTGGTGTCAATGTTGACATGAAAAAACAGGATCATGAAGAAAAGTAATTATGTTAATAATAAATAAGGTCTCTCCCAATGAGAGGTCTAGATTTTAATTAATTAATCCATACAGGAACATAACCATTACTGTCTTCTCTCAAGTGCTTTAGAGAAACAAGGGAACAGACTTTTTAAGCCCTTTGGCCTTCTGCATCGGCTTCTGAATGACTGACAACACAAAGCAGTGGCTTCATGAGCCTATAAAATCACAGCTTCCAGTGGTGTAGAGCAGGGAATGCGCAGGTAAACAGAGTGTGTGTATTATTCAGCCATTACTGAGTACTTCTACCTCCACTCCACTGACCTGTCCCTGTCAGAGCAGCAGTGGTTTGTAAGGATAAGGCTCTTATCCTGACTGCCTGATGGGAAACAGCTGAAGCTTTCTGACAGTACACAGACACCGCTGCTACATTTTTGGGTGAAAGAATGATGACAGAGCAGCTCTTACATGTCACACGTGAAAACAGAAGCAGTTTAGCATTTGCAGGACAAACTGCTCAAGGAGAGAAAAACGAAGATGTCCTAAAGTTTCAGTGGAGGCATTTTTAAATGTCTCTGCTGAAATTTTATTCAGGCATTAGAGTGACAAGCCCTTTAGACTTGGGAGCGGCTATGAATTTGGGAAAATCGTAGTGGCAGTTTTACAGGAGAGATATGGATTTAACACACGAGTACGACGCAACTTTTTATACCTTCGTCCTCCTGCCACTTCCTGTCGTCTTCCTTGTCGTTTTCACCAGTCACCGCCCGACTGGTGAAAACCCGTCGGGCGGGTTTTCACCAGCCCGACGGGCTGGTGAAAACGTCGGGCTCGTTTTCACCAGCCCGACGTTGCTCATGAGCAACGTCGGGCTGCTGCTCATGAGGCTCGCGTGATAAGATAACAGTGTTACCGTTGCAATTTACATCTACTTTGATACGGCCGAAATTTAATACAAATTTATCTTCGCATTTTCAATTTGCGCAATTCTGTGGTTAATGGAAACGCAGCGACCATGCTTTTAATGACTGGAAGTTAATTAAGGGCCCCATTTATCACTCTTGTAAGCGTGGGAGAAGAAGTTGGCTGTGTTTGTCCACGGTCAGCACAGCCAGAGTCACTCTGCTACTTCGTCTTACATTGGGAATTTTAAAATCCACCGCCGGAAGGAAGGTAAATTCAGGGGTTTTGAAAATGCAACTTTGTGATACTGCAGAACAGCGACATACCAGCCCACTTGTGATCATACAAACACTGATCATATTTTGTCAATGGGAGATAAACGTGGACCGCAGACAAGTTTGTTGGATGTTGTTGTGGTTTTAGTGAGTTTAATAGTCATTAAAACATGTTACTGATGTGTAGATGTAAGATCTTTGCATTGGGCCTAACTTTTTTTGAAATATTTTGAATCCACTTTAGCTCAGCATTTCTCTCTGTGCTGATAAAAACACAAATGCACATCTCTACAGCTATTCCTCTGTCTTTAATTGATCATAAAGATCCAGCAGGAAGTGACCAGGACCCAGTGGAAACGCTGTCTCTGTGCTGCTTAACGATCCGCTCTGACTCCCAGAGCCCGACGGAACCAGGAGAGAAGGAGACAGGGAGGAAGAGAATGTTGTTTTTTTTTTTTTTATGCCTCTATGTCACATTTTATTCACTCTGTCTGCTTTGTTCTCCATGCTTGTAAAAGCCGTTGTGCCAATAAAAGTTTATGTATTTCTGGCCCAGTAAAAAAAAAAAAGCGGATTTGGGTCAGTTTTTGGTGATTCTGTGTCAGTTTTCATGGTTCTCGGGACAGCATCAAGAACAATCTCCTGAGTCAGACAGAACCAGGGAGATGGTTATGGACTGCTTTATTACAGCTTAGTTCATCGCAGCCCGGCTGCTGCAGAAAGCTGCACGGCTGAATGAAAATACTGATCATACAGAAAGAAGACTGAAAGAGGAATTGGACTTTCAGTTAGAGACAGGAACCCAGCTTTCATGAAAGTCATGCGTCTACAGCGCCAGGCAAAACCACAAGCGTGGTTAATTGGTATTTTATCCATACACATTCAGTGCAGAGTTGCAAAGCTGAAAGAAAAGTATGTATGTTTTGTTTTCAACAAAGTCTTCTGCTGATTTTTGAACACGCCCACCTGAGCAGCAGATGTTTGCAGCTCCTCCAGTCACTCTGGGCTTCTTGGCTGCTTTTTTTATTTTTTATTTTTCCCAACATGTGTGTTAGTGGCCATGTGTGCAGCTGTGCCATCATCTTTTACACTGAAGAAAGAGAATGGAGCCGCAACTTAAAAAAAAAAGAGGTAACTGTTAAATGTAATCAAACTGAATTTGTCAAATTTACTTTATTTAAGTTTGTTTAGCATGACAACATATTAAACTTAATATATTTACTTGGATAAACGTAACTTGATTACTTATTACAATCAAGTTACTGATTGTTACTATGAAAAATTAACTCGATTTTTTTATAGTTGGATCACCTGTTTATTTATTTATTTATTTATTTATTTATTTATTTATTTTTAAAGTGTATGTTGAAATGCTGGGCTCTGTGGATATTCTTTTTTCTTTTTCCCTCATCTCTGTGCTATTTGTAGACTTCATTATGTGGTTTGTTCACTTGTGTTTCGGTAAATGTTTGCCCTGGGATTTATTATAAAAGTGCAGCACTCGTGTTTTCCTTATTTTTCATAAAATGTTTGAAAACAAGTTTTTTTTTTTCTTTCCACTATACAGCCATACACCAATTTAGACAATAAACGAGGAATAAAGCTAACTAAAGTTTATGGTTGTAATAGAAAAAAAAAAAAAAAAAAAAAACGTTCACGTGGTACTAATATTCCTCTTGTTAGGTAATAATACAATTTATTATATCAACTGCTATAAGCTTCAGCTGGCAGCAGAATGGGCCCAGCAGGACTTCAGAACAGGACAAGCATGCAGATATCTGCTGCAGGAAGCTGGAGGACTTTGCAGCCGAATGATTAAATGGAAGCATGCTGCAGTTTTTCCTGTGTCAAACATCAGTCACTTACACCACAGGGATAATCTTCAAGTCTCAAGCAATTCTAAATATAGACATGCTGCTATGACTGTGTCTGAGCGCGCTGAACAACTCCAGCAGCGGCCTGCGTCTGATGTGATTCAGTGTTTGGTGGTTGGTCTTTAATGGGTCTGTTTGCGAGAGAACGATCCAGTTTCAGAAACGTCAGTCTGAAGCTGCTGGATTGTTCCAGAAACACTCCGATCCCATTTCAGCCCAAACACCTCAGGCTGCCTCTGGGCCTCAGAAGCTCTAATGCATGCATGTGTTTATAATTGGGAAGTTCACATATTCTGTTTTACACAAATAAGAGAAAGCGCTGCTGCCCCTCAGCAAATATACTGGGGTTAAAGGAAGAAACACAGATCGGAAAACATTATGGCAAACCTTATGACCAGACCAAAGAACGCAGCACACACATGCAACCTTCCATCAAACAAGAATGACTCATGTCCAGTTTCACACTTATTGTCCTCAACCAAATGTCTTAGGTTTTGTTCAGTGTGTGATAAGCTGAATAAGCTTCAGTGACAATAACCACGTCACGCGCGTCCGTCACATGGAGGCAACGGCTTTAAAAACGCGACACACCTGCTGCCCTGCAGCGGCGGCTTCAGGATGGATTTGCATCTTCCTGTTTCTGGTCTTAATGTGTGTGAAGCCACAGTGAACCTTTTCACTCTGGCTTTCTTAACGGTTTCTTACCATATGAATGAATAAAATATCCCATTTCCGTGTCAGACATTGTTATCCATCTTAGGATAACGGCGGTGGATGTGATCTTAAAATTTTATCACAATATTATATGGGATTTATTGTGAAAACGATAAAAGTAGCAATAAAAAAAATGTGGTTCCTTTTAGGCTGAAGAAGCATAAATACCGCTCTTAAAGGAACCAACCCGTTTTTGAAAAGCCCTCTTCAGATCACCAGCAGGTAACAAAGTAGGGCTCTAACAGCTTAACTGCTCACAGTAATCGTATTTAATCATATTTTTTTAACTTTCTCATATGTATTGATGCTCTTATGGAATCAACAGTCGAGAAAAATTGATGAAGTCATTCCAGTCGCCAAGGGGAGTGTAACAAAGTGTAACAACGGTTTGGTTTTGCCTAGATATAAAAGATGAAGTGAGGCACATAAATGCAAAAAAAATATTTTTTCTCTGTAAATGCTTTCTCTGACTACTCAGGTGTTTTGTTGTCCTGTAAAATCCAGAAGAAGCAAATGGCTTTTTACTGAGTTCAGCAGATTAGACTCCACCAGGTTCTAAATTTACAACCCAGTTAGAACTTCTTTATGATTGTTTTGACCACGTTTGGTTATGCTAAGCAGGCCGTTTTCAGCCCAGTACAGTCATGTAATGTTATACTGCACAGTGCCGACCACAGAACACAAGATCTTGATGAAAATGAACTAAATTTGCATATTTGGTCAATTAGACTTTTATTTTTCTTTGAATATGCCAGATAAATACATTTAAAGTGAGGGAATATTTTACATCCAAAGTCCCGACAGGACGACAATCCGATGTCGAATTGACATTAAAAGCAACAGCACTTGATCAAAGTGCTTAACAATTACAATAACAGTCATAAAACAGCAAACAGAGTAAAACAGTAATGAAAGTAAATGAAGATTTCTAAGAACTATGAAGTATCTCAAACAGAGTCAATCACAGACCTGAGAAGGAAAATGTGTTTTAGCAGACATTTAAATGATCACTAGGGCTGGATAATAAATCAATAACAATATATATAGCGATAGACACATGATCAATATCAATAGATAATAGATCTGATAGAATATGCAACATTCAATAAGTAGAATAATCACCGAAACCCAATCCAGAACCGCACAGCATTCTGGGGGATGTAGGCAGAGGACGTAGGCTCTCACAGCAAGCTAATCTAGGTTCGTGGCACCAACTAGCTCACTCCTTCGTTACCACTTACACATTTTTTTTTCTCTCCAAATGCTTTCTTTATAACTACTCAGGTGTTTTCTCGTCCTGTCGCTTGATGGAAGCGATTAGTCATCCTGTGGTCCTGCACCAGCCATTCGCCTGCAGCAGGTGTACACCGTGGAGTTTACAAGGAGAAGAAGACCCAAAGGAACTCTCTGTTGTGTGACGGACGCCACGCTGAGCGGCACCAGAAACCCTCCGACCATGAGAACGCTGCCGATTGACCTGTGATTAACTCTGCTGCCTCACACGAGGCCTTCTGTTCTCCACCCCACCGAGGATGGAGACTCACAAATACCACGAGCATTTATGGAAGGAATGGCTGTCATGGCAACTGGGTGATTGTGTGTAAAATTCAAGTGGGGTGGGGTGATGGAAAGGCCAGACTCTCCACAACAACTAATTCCACTGTATTAGAAGAAGAGTGACAGACGGTGTGACGTTTACATGCCTCCTGCTCAAACCGAGAATCTTGCGGTGGGTGTTACGGAGCAGGATCCAGAGGGAGGTGATGCCTTTGAAAATGACAGAGAAACTAGAAAACAGCAGGAATAACAGAGGACGGCGGGCGCACGGAGAAAATCTGATCTGAAAAAAACTCAGGAGATGGAGAATAAAGTAGAATTGGATGGTTTTAGTCCTTTGACATTCAGATCTGTTTTTTCCTTCCACTGCAAGGTTTGATTCTCGGTTTTGCTCATGTCTTTTCGTGCACGTCTTCGCTGACTCAACAGAACCTGACTGTTTCTCAAAAGCTAATGAAAAAAAGCAATCAAAATTGTTCAAAAGTTCACTAGGTGCCTGGATTATGGAAACATTGGCCTCTCATGCTAAAGAAAACATCTACGACTGTTTAGAACTTTCAAAGCCTTTAANAACTCAAAACCACTCCTACCTTTTTCACTCTCTTCTCTAAAGCGTTGCCGTGGCAACCGCCTGTTGATCCCCGCAAGTTGAGCAGAGATACGTTAAAATGTAACAGTGATTCTTGAGGATATGGACAAAGCAGGTCCTATGGATAAAGCACAAAATTTGAATAAAATATTATTTTTTCAAATATCTGACTAAACTAACTTGGGTCATGTGAGCACAACAATGTATATTTTCCTGGTGTTTGCTGAATATTTTTTTTTATTTTAAACATTGTAGTCGGTGGATGATGCCTGTAAAAGCCCTTGTCCAGGAGCAGAAATCAACACATTATAATAGTCTAAAACAAGAAATCCTAAAATTATATAATGAGACAATTAAGTATAAGTAGTCATATAAATAATTTTAAAAGTATCGATAAATTGAATTAAAAATAATTTTTAGATATTTCCCAACTCCGTTGAAATTTGTCCCTAGTTTTTGTCAACACCGTCAGACATGAAAAGAATGTAAAAAAAAAAAATCAGGCATTATTGGGGGGCACCAGAACTTCTGAGGACCCCATGACGTCGTCTTTTCCTCTTCCTTTGCTAAGAGGGCTAGTTAGCTCTGGTTAGTTTATGTTATTCTTTAGTTTTTCTTCTGTTTTATTCCTAAGTTGCTTGTCACAACCATGATGTGTCAACTCCATATCTGACCATTTACAAAACTTTTATGAAATTTTTCGAAATAAAAGCTTAATTTTGGTATAATGTAAAGATTTCATGGACCTAATGAGCTACAATATGACCTCCTTCAGAATAACATAAATTGAAGTAGTTTGGTATTTTGTCAACTCCGTCAGATGTCAACTCCATCAGAGTTTTTGTGATTCTTTCAGTGAAATTATTGTCAAATCTCACTTAATTGTGAAATTAATTCATTTGAATGCATTTTACATAAATTACTTCACATGTATCAAGTTTTTCATTTTACTCACTAGTTTGTCACCACCTGCAGTTCTGTGTCAACTCCGTCAGATGGACTTTTTGTTTTTTGTTTTAAATAATATTTATTTTGTTCCTTGAGAAGCATTTGTCTGTAAAATGGGTAAAAATATCACTAATATATTTATTTTTGTCAGATGGTGATGACAAAGTTCTGGGTCAGGTCGATTAAAAATTTAATTTAAAAAAAAATGTTGCAACTGGGAGCCGGTACCTTAGCATCTTTACATTTCTAAAACATTATTTGTCATATTTGCATAGATAAGGTTGAGAAAGAATTTTAAAAAATGGGAAAATTAAAACCCATTTTGTCCCTATTCTCAAGAATCACTGGTAAAACATTCAAACATTCAATCCGTTACGATATTAAGTTTTCAGGCTTGACATTTATTTTTGCGATTATTAATAATCCCTCGTCTGAACACAGCCGTGGTTGATTGGCTAACTTAAACTCCTGTTCATGCTCGTGACGTCAGAGAGTCGGTGTTTGAGTCGCCATTTCATTTTATTTTATTTACTTTTTTTATTTTTTTTATTTTTTGCTTGTTTGTTTATGGAACCGAAACTCACAAAATTGAGCAACCCCTTGTTGAACAATAATAACTGAGATTATTATTTCTGTTGGGTCATTAATTCGAACGCGTTTTGTTAAATTTTATTTTATTTTATTTTATTTTATTTTATTTAGTCTTTAATAAAATGACAGACGTTTTGGATCTTACTGAATATTTTTTGATAAGCGCGTGAGGAGAGGACGTGCTGGTCTCAGCCTCCTGATGACGTTCAGTTTGTCTCCTATTGATCCACTCAAAACCTTCCAGCGATCGACACGTCTGGACGCTGGAGCGCCTGCTGTTGCACTTAACAGTTTCTTATTTTTTTATTTTTTTTTATTTTTAACAACTCAATGTCTGAACCAACAGGGTTCATCATTTAAATGTTTCAACAAAAATACATCTAAATATTTCTAAGCCTCCCTTTGTCCAGCCTACCCTGTAGGACCTAATGTGTTCTCATTAGGCACTTAATTAATCCCAGGACAGAAAGGTTGGGCATTAGTTGCTTGGTGATTAGATATAAGTGTGCGATTAGACTGAGCAGGCATAATTAATTCTTCATGTTTGCCGTTCCCCAGTTTGATTTCTGTTGACATGCAGATGCAGATGACACTTTTATATATATATATATATATATATATATCATTCTTTGGGTCGAACGATTATGTACTGATTGTATGAGTGCTAGCCCTACTCAATGCTTTCAAACTTTACTTTAGAAACTTTACAAGCAATTCTGCTTGTCTGTTACGCTCAGAGCTGCCGGTCATGTTTTATTATTCCTGCACATGAATTGAGCACATTCAGCGCCTGACGTTTTGTCAGCTTCTACCTTCATTATCTTCAGCCCTCAGTCTGACACACTCGGTGTCATAAAAGGATGCAATGAATGCACAGTGACCTGCCTTTTTAAAGAGGTCTGTCTCAGCTGACTTACAAGCCTTCTGTCATGATAAACACTTTCAAGTCATTTTATTAAACTATAAAACACGAGGAGGAGTTTAGTGCCAGAATTCTTTGACGTGATAAAAATGAGTTGTGAAGTCAGGGCAGTCAGTGACATGAGCTGTCAGGGAAGGCAGCAAATAACCCTGGCTGCTAGCAAAACGTCTTATTTAACATTATGCTAATTCAGATTTCATTTTCAGATGAATCACTACAATGATGAATCGCTTAATAATGTCCTGTGTAAAAGTGTTAGCACTAAGCTTAGCTTCATTCAACATCGCTCTCTTCTGGTCAGGCAGATTATGCAAATAAAACATTGTTCTTCTGCTAGCATCACAGAGCAGACATAGCTCCTTTCTGACACTGCAGCAAGGCAACTGAAGGACTGATTGAGCACATGAAAACTGCTGAGGTCCAATTAAAAATGTAAGCTCTTTCTTTATCTTTAATATATTGTAAAAGTTTAATAAGAAATCAGGGTCTCTTTTGAGAGCAGGGATCCTGATTGTGTTTAAATTGTGTGTAAATTACCAGCAACTGACCTTCTGGAACATTCAAACAAAACGCAAGAAAATAAATTCTGTCCCCTTTTCCTAGTTATGGATGTGCTTCTTTGAACAAGCTGTTTAAAAAGCACCAAGACAAAACTTCAACCATGGTAATTATTATTTGTCATTGCTGCAAAAAAACACTTTGTGCAGCCTTCCCACAGATTAGGAAGTTACACCAGTCAGAGTTTTGGCACCTGAAACTTGAAGGAATCAATTAATTGAAACTTGATTGAATTGGTTGCTCATGAACTTCAGTTAAAAGTCAGACTGATCCACCAACACAGAGTGAGTCCAATATTCAATATGTTTCCTTCTGGTTTTGCATCCAATTGCTCTGTGGGATCCATGTGGAAAGCAGCCTAAATCTGCTTGCTATATTATTAACAACATCAACATTCAATAGAGGAAGGTCCTGAGCATGACTAAAGCAGTGCTAGGCTAAAGTTTCACCGCAAACTCTTGAGTCTTGCATTGTCTCAGAACAAGAAAGACGAGGAAAAACCCGTAAATATGACTCCACTGTTGTGGTTTCTACCACAGGAAGCAAGAACTTTCCTCTCTGTCAGCCCAGTCCACACACAACACAAACTGTGTTTTGAAAGTATCATGTTTGCTCATCAAACACTGAATGAATAAAAGGTCTAACTGGAGCAGGAAACTTCAAACTGATCCACATTGCTGTAGACAGAACCTCAGTCTAAAACTCCTTAAGTCCAAAAGGTGTCACTAGAAACTCCAGCTCACTCTGTTACACAACAGAGGAATACATATTCTCCCCCCGGCCCCCCTATTCTAAATTATATTTATAAGTCTTTTGACTAAATATGGTCATTTTCTGGTCTAAAAGCTGGTCAATGAACTCACCCAAGTTCCTTGAAGTGAAGTGAGGACAGTGCAGGTCAGCTATTTTCAGACACAACTCAGCTAATTTCCCATGACATGTTGCTTTATAACTTGCCTAACCAAATCACTTGACAGTCCTGCCATGAAGCTGTGAACCCATTCAGATTGAAAGAGGAGGCGATGCAGTGGGATGTAAGCCTGCTAGCATTTCTTCCCTTTCTTTGATAATTTAGCACGTGGAGTCATGAGGAGCAGCCGTGATGCAATCGTTCTGCATTATCTATGAGATATCACCGTCCCTCCTGATTCAGATAACTGTGCCGAACTTAACTGGGATAAAATATGCTATTTTTTTCTTTTCATATGTAACAAGGAAATGATCAGTGCTGTAATATTTTCTCAAGTTCAGTTAATCTGAAAGTCCAGTTAGAAATCATGACCCGTGTCTCCCTGGACTGGTTTATGTCCTGCCCGTAGCTGATCATGTTTTTTTTTTTTTGTTTGTTTGTTTTTTTTTTTGTTCCAGTGTTTATTCTAGAGAACAAAAGCAGAAGACGTTACCTCCAGTCACTCCTTTTTACTGTGAAGCAGGCTCTAAACGTGAAAAAAGTGTCCCACTTCTCCCTTTCATGTGCTCTCTCCTTCATCAGCTGCTCTCTTTGCTGCCGGGCTACATGGAAACAGGCACTAATGGGCTGCACATGTTTAGTGATGTACTCATGCAAAGAGAACAAAAGGGAAGGTCTGTTCGTACACTGGGTGAGAGCCTGACGGTCAGAGAGGAGGCACGCACCCGTCCAGCGACTGGGGCCACCCCTTTGAGCGGACAGGGATTCTGTTTTGCTCACTGGGTTGCCCGGGCAACCGTGACGTCACCGCAGCTCACCACAACGGGAAGCAGAGTGAACAAGAGAGATCACTACTGTGCACTGATAAAGATTTATGCTGCGTCTGTTTCCTCTGAAGGTATAAAGCACGGGGAGCGATTTCCAGGCAGCGGGGAATTGCTTCGGTTATGTTCGCTTCAACGTGGCTGCTTCTCAGTTGGCGTTGCAAAACAAGCAGGAGTGTAAAAAAAGGATTAGGTGATAAGGAAGTTCTCTGAAATATGTTTACAGAAAGTAGAAGTTCACTTTCTACTTGAGGCCGTGGACAACAAGAAGCAGTGAAGGACGAAAATGTGAAACTGAAAAAGTGGAGAAGTAGTAGGAACGGATGATCATTACCCACACGTGTCAAATTAACTGAGATAAAAACATGATGTAGCTTTATTTTTCCTCTCCAATAGTCAGAATTAACTTCTCATTAGTGATCGTGGTTGGCTGCAGCTGGCAGTTTCTGACTGCAAGCATAAAAAATAACTTTTTCCAAGAGCAGCATATACAATAGCAAAACTTAAGGAGCTCAGGGAAGATTCAAGAGACTTTAAGAACCTTGGTTCAAAATACTGAGCTCAAGGAAATATTCCACCGCAGGATGAAATGAATTTGGTCATCAAGTTTAAGACCAATCCAAAAGTCACCAAGTCTCAAACTTACCTGACCACCAGTCTTACATTGTCTTTACATTTAGCCTGAAGCAGAGGACCACCCTGATCAATCTGGTGTAAGATGATATGATCAGATGATGCAAAAAAATATGTTTGGGAGCATCAGAGAACAGGAAAACAGACTAACACTGAACTTAAACCCCACATCCATCCATCCATCCATCCATACATACATACATACATACATACATACATACATACATACATACATTGTCAATCTATTGAAATGTATCTATCAATGAACATAGTCGTTTTTACGACATTGGTGTCAATGTTGACATGAAAAAACAGGATCATGAAGAAAAGTAATTATGTTAATAATAAATAAGGTCTCTCCCAATGAGAGGTCTAGATTTTAATTAATTAATCCATACAGGAACATAACCATTACTGTCTTCTCTCAAGTGCTTTAGAGAAACAAGGGAACAGACTTTTTAAGCCCTTTGGCCTTCTGCATCGGCTTCTGAATGACTGACAACACAAAGCAGTGGCTTCATGAGCCTATAAAATCACAGCTTCCAGTGGTGTAGAGCAGGGAATGCGCAGGTAAACAGAGTGTGTGTATTATTCAGCCATTACTGAGTACTTCTACCTCCACTCCACTGACCTGTCCCTGTCAGAGCAGCAGTGGTTTGTAAGGATAAGGCTCTTATCCTGACTGCCTGATGGGAAACAGCTGAAGCTTTCTGACAGTACACAGACACCGCTGCTACATTTTTGGGTGAAAGAATGATGACAGAGCAGCTCTTACATGTCACACGTGAAAACAGAAGCAGTTTAGCATTTGCAGGACAAACTGCTCAAGGAGAGAAAAACGAAGATGTCCTAAAGTTTCAGTGGAGGCATTTTTAAATGTCTCTGCTGAAATTTTATTCAGGCATTAGAGTGACAAGCCCTTTAGACTTGGGAGCGGCTATGAATTTGGGAAAATCGTAGTGGCAGTTTTACAGGAGAGATATGGATTTAACACACGAGTACGACGCAACTTTTTATACCTTCGTCCTCCTGCCACTTCCTGTCGTCTTCCTTGTCGTTTTCACCAGTCACCGCCCGACTGGTGAAAACCCGTCGGGCGGGTTTTCACCAGCCCGACGGGCTGGTGAAAACGTCGGGCTCGTTTTCACCAGCCCGACGTTGCTCATGAGCAACGTCGGGCTGCTGCTCATGAGGCTCGCGTGATAAGATAACAGTGTTACCGTTGCAATTTACATCTACTTTGATACGGCCGAAATTTAATACAAATTTATCTTCGCATTTTCAATTTGCGCAATTCTGTGGTTAATGGAAACGCAGCGACCATGCTTTTAATGACTGGAAGTTAATTAAGGGCCCCATTTATCACTCTTGTAAGCGTGGGAGAAGAAGTTGGCTGTGTTTGTCCACGGTCAGCACAGCCAGAGTCACTCTGCTACTTCGTCTTACATTGGGAATTTTAAAATCCACCGCCGGAAGGAAGGTAAATTCAGGGGTTTTGAAAATGCAACTTTGTGATACTGCAGAACAGCGACATACCAGCCCACTTGTGATCATACAAACACTGATCATATTTTGTCAATGGGAGATAAACGTGGACCGCAGACAAGTTTGTTGGATGTTGTTGTGGTTTTAGTGAGTTTAATAGTCATTAAAACATGTTACTGATGTGTAGATGTAAGATCTTTGCATTGGGCCTAACTTTTTTTGAAATATTTTGAATCCACTTTAGCTCAGCATTTCTCTCTGTGCTGATAAAAACACAAATGCACATCTCTACAGCTATTCCTCTGTCTTTAATTGATCATAAAGATCCAGCAGGAAGTGACCAGGACCCAGTGGAAACGCTGTCTCTGTGCTGCTTAACGATCCGCTCTGACTCCCAGAGCCCGACGGAACCAGGAGAGAAGGAGACAGGGAGGAAGAGAATGTTGTTTTTTTTTTTTTTATGCCTCTATGTCACATTTTATTCACTCTGTCTGCTTTGTTCTCCATGCTTGTAAAAGCCGTTGTGCCAATAAAAGTTTATGTATTTCTGGCCCAGTAAAAAAAAAAAAGCGGATTTGGGTCAGTTTTTGGTGATTCTGTGTCAGTTTTCATGGTTCTCGGGACAGCATCAAGAACAATCTCCTGAGTCAGACAGAACCAGGGAGATGGTTATGGACTGCTTTATTACAGCTTAGTTCATCGCAGCCCGGCTGCTGCAGAAAGCTGCACGGCTGAATGAAAATACTGATCATACAGAAAGAAGACTGAAAGAGGAATTGGACTTTCAGTTAGAGACAGGAACCCAGCTTTCATGAAAGTCATGCGTCTACAGCGCCAGGCAAAACCACAAGCGTGGTTAATTGGTATTTTATCCATACACATTCAGTGCAGAGTTGCAAAGCTGAAAGAAAAGTATGTATGTTTTGTTTTCAACAAAGTCTTCTGCTGATTTTTGAACACGCCCACCTGAGCAGCAGATGTTTGCAGCTCCTCCAGTCACTCTGGGCTTCTTGGCTGCTTTTTTTATTTTTTATTTTTCCCAACATGTGTGTTAGTGGCCATGTGTGCAGCTGTGCCATCATCTTTTACACTGAAGAAAGAGAATGGAGCCGCAACTTAAAAAAAAAAGAGGTAACTGTTAAATGTAATCAAACTGAATTTGTCAAATTTACTTTATTTAAGTTTGTTTAGCATGACAACATATTAAACTTAATATATTTACTTGGATAAACGTAACTTGATTACTTATTACAATCAAGTTACTGATTGTTACTATGAAAAATTAACTCGATTTTTTTATAGTTGGATCACCTGTTTATTTATTTATTTATTTATTTATTTATTTATTTATTTTTAAAGTGTATGTTGAAATGCTGGGCTCTGTGGATATTCTTTTTTCTTTTTCCCTCATCTCTGTGCTATTTGTAGACTTCATTATGTGGTTTGTTCACTTGTGTTTCGGTAAATGTTTGCCCTGGGATTTATTATAAAAGTGCAGCACTCGTGTTTTCCTTATTTTTCATAAAATGTTTGAAAACAAGTTTTTTTTTTTCTTTCCACTATACAGCCATACACCAATTTAGACAATAAACGAGGAATAAAGCTAACTAAAGTTTATGGTTGTAATAGAAAAAAAAAAAAAAAAAAAAAACGTTCACGTGGTACTAATATTCCTCTTGTTAGGTAATAATACAATTTATTATATCAACTGCTATAAGCTTCAGCTGGCAGCAGAATGGGCCCAGCAGGACTTCAGAACAGGACAAGCATGCAGATATCTGCTGCAGGAAGCTGGAGGACTTTGCAGCCGAATGATTAAATGGAAGCATGCTGCAGTTTTTCCTGTGTCAAACATCAGTCACTTACACCACAGGGATAATCTTCAAGTCTCAAGCAATTCTAAATATAGACATGCTGCTATGACTGTGTCTGAGCGCGCTGAACAACTCCAGCAGCGGCCTGCGTCTGATGTGATTCAGTGTTTGGTGGTTGGTCTTTAATGGGTCTGTTTGCGAGAGAACGATCCAGTTTCAGAAACGTCAGTCTGAAGCTGCTGGATTGTTCCAGAAACACTCCGATCCCATTTCAGCCCAAACACCTCAGGCTGCCTCTGGGCCTCAGAAGCTCTAATGCATGCATGTGTTTATAATTGGGAAGTTCACATATTCTGTTTTACACAAATAAGAGAAAGCGCTGCTGCCCCTCAGCAAATATACTGGGGTTAAAGGAAGAAACACAGATCGGAAAACATTATGGCAAACCTTATGACCAGACCAAAGAACGCAGCACACACATGCAACCTTCCATCAAACAAGAATGACTCATGTCCAGTTTCACACTTATTGTCCTCAACCAAATGTCTTAGGTTTTGTTCAGTGTGTGATAAGCTGAATAAGCTTCAGTGACAATAACCACGTCACGCGCGTCCGTCACATGGAGGCAACGGCTTTAAAAACGCGACACACCTGCTGCCCTGCAGCGGCGGCTTCAGGATGGATTTGCATCTTCCTGTTTCTGGTCTTAATGTGTGTGAAGCCACAGTGAACCTTTTCACTCTGGCTTTCTTAACGGTTTCTTACCATATGAATGAATAAAATATCCCATTTCCGTGTCAGACATTGTTATCCATCTTAGGATAACGGCGGTGGATGTGATCTTAAAATTTTATCACAATATTATATGGGATTTATTGTGAAAACGATAAAAGTAGCAATAAAAAAAATGTGGTTCCTTTTAGGCTGAAGAAGCATAAATACCGCTCTTAAAGGAACCAACCCGTTTTTGAAAAGCCCTCTTCAGATCACCAGCAGGTAACAAAGTAGGGCTCTAACAGCTTAACTGCTCACAGTAATCGTATTTAATCATATTTTTTTAACTTTCTCATATGTATTGATGCTCTTATGGAATCAACAGTCGAGAAAAATTGATGAAGTCATTCCAGTCGCCAAGGGGAGTGTAACAAAGTGTAACAACGGTTTGGTTTTGCCTAGATATAAAAGATGAAGTGAGGCACATAAATGCAAAAAAAATATTTTTTCTCTGTAAATGCTTTCTCTGACTACTCAGGTGTTTTGTTGTCCTGTAAAATCCAGAAGAAGCAAATGGCTTTTTACTGAGTTCAGCAGATTAGACTCCACCAGGTTCTAAATTTACAACCCAGTTAGAACTTCTTTATGATTGTTTTGACCACGTTTGGTTATGCTAAGCAGGCCGTTTTCAGCCCAGTACAGTCATGTAATGTTATACTGCACAGTGCCGACCACAGAACACAAGATCTTGATGAAAATGAACTAAATTTGCATATTTGGTCAATTAGACTTTTATTTTTCTTTGAATATGCCAGATAAATACATTTAAAGTGAGGGAATATTTTACATCCAAAGTCCCGACAGGACGACAATCCGATGTCGAATTGACATTAAAAGCAACAGCACTTGATCAAAGTGCTTAACAATTACAATAACAGTCATAAAACAGCAAACAGAGTAAAACAGTAATGAAAGTAAATGAAGATTTCTAAGAACTATGAAGTATCTCAAACAGAGTCAATCACAGATCTGAGAAGGAAAATGTGTTTTAGCAGACATTTAAATGATCACTAGGGCTGGATAATAAATCAATAACAATATATATAGCGATAGACACATGATCAATATCAATAGATAATAGATCTGATAGAATATGCAACATTCAATAAGTAGAATAATCACCGAAACCCAATCCAGAACCGCACAGCATTCTGGGGGATGTAGGCAGAGGACGTAGGCTCTCACAGCAAGCTAATCTAGGTTCGTGGCACCAACTAGCTCACTCCTTCGTTACCACTTACACATTTTTTTTTCTCTCCAAATGCTTTCTTTATAACTACTCAGGTGTTTTCTCGTCCTGTCGCTTGATGGAAGCGATTAGTCATCCTGTGGTCCTGCACCAGCCATTCGCCTGCAGCAGGTGTACACCGTGGAGTTTACAAGGAGAAGAAGACCCAAAGGAACTCTCTGTTGTGTGACGGACGCCACGCTGAGCGGCACCAGAAACCCTCCGACCATGAGAACGCTGCCGATTGACCTGTGATTAACTCTGCTGCCTCACACGAGGCCTTCTGTTCTCCACCCCACCGAGGATGGAGACTCACAAATACCACGAGCATTTATGGAAGGAATGGCTGTCATGGCAACTGGGTGATTGTGTGTAAAATTCAAGTGGGGTGGGGTGATGGAAAGGCCAGACTCTCCACAACAACTAATTCCACTGTATTAGAAGAAGAGTGACAGACGGTGTGACGTTTACATGCCTCCTGCTCAAACCGAGAATCTTGCGGTGGGTGTTACGGAGCAGGATCCAGAGGGAGGTGATGCCTTTGAAAATGACAGAGAAACTAGAAAACAGCAGGAATAACAGAGGACGCCGGGCGCACGGAGAAAATCTGATCTGAAAAAAACTCAGGAGATGGAGAATAAAGTAGAATTGGATGGTTTTAGTCCTTTGACATTCAGATCTGTTTTTTCCTTCCACTGCAAGGTTTGATTCTCGGTTTTGCTCATGTCTTTTCGTGCACGTCTTCGCTGACTCAACAGAACCTGACTGTTTCTCAAAAGCTAATGAAAAAAAGCAATCAAAATTGTTCAAAAGTTCACTAGGTGCCTGGATTATGGAAACATTGGCCTCTCATGCTAAAGAAAACATCTACGACTGTTTAGAACTTTCAAAGCCTTTAAGGACGATGGTCTGATGAAAACACACTTTAGGCCTTAAATCCATTCATATTTTTGCAATAAATAAATAAATAAAGACCTTGACAAAAGTAGGGTAGGGGCAGCATCATAATCTGGGATTACTGTATTTCTGGGAATTGGCGTTGGATGAAATTATAAACTGTTTCAAAGATGACACAATTGTGTCCTAAAAAATATCAGGAGGAATTTATTTGTCAGCATCACACTGAGTCTAAACATGCATTCAAAGTCAAAAAAAAAGAAAAAAAGATTGAGTTAATGAGAGGAAAAGTGAATCCTTGTTAAGGCCGTGTTCAGGAGATGTTCTTCAGTCTGATCCATGTGGAGAACTCTCTAGAACCAGCAGTACCAAGTCAAAATATGGGATGCTAATAAACCCATTCCTGTGCCTGGGCGGTTGCTGCTTTGTTTGGCTCTTTTTCCTTCTCTGGTTGGTTTGTCTTTTAGCTGAACTTGATGTCCGATCACTGATAACTGTTCCTGCTCCTTTTCCTTCTACTCTAATTGTCCTTCATCTGAACGTATTGCTGCCATTTCCTTTATGTTCACTCTGTTTTCCTCTCCAGAGGAGATGCAGCTGGCCCAGCTGTTTTGCTCCGCTGTGACTGGAGGGAGAATCGGCTGAGCTATTGATACCAATAACGTTGTTTCTTTTCCTACAGATAATAATACGCCTTGACAAACTGTATGTGCTGTTTCATTCTGTAGATTTTACTGGGCTGTACTTCTCTCCTGGATAAACCCAAGAAGACACGACTGGAGCCTCTCCATCTTCCCTTCTTGTCTTTGCTAATGCAGACCAGTCCTACGCAGTAAAGGAGAGATGGAAAGTTCTCCTGGGTCAGTGGTGTTCAGTTTTATGTGTCTGGGTTTGTTCTCTAATCCTGTTGTGGCAGATGACCAAGTCTGCTTCTGCTGAAAGTTTCTTCCTGTTTTCCCTCCCACTGCAGCTGCACACATGCTCAGCAGAAGGGACTGTGGCAAAGATAACGAGTCAGTTCAAGTGACTTTCCACCATCTCCACATGCTCATTCAGGAGGAGGGGTGGAATCGGCAAGGGTTTCCTGGAAGGGAAACTTTTTAACAACAGATAATGAGCTGAACTTGTTTAAGAAGAAATGTAGCTCACTGTGAGTCTGTCTGTTTGGAACAAGCTGACTTGACATTATATTTGGGATGTACCAATTTATCAGCCGGCCGATTTATTTTGGGATCAGTGATCGGCTCTCTCGCTACATTTAGCAATATTTCAGACAAAAACAATCGGCACTGGTCAAAATCGGAATCTGCAGGTCAGGCCTTCTAAAGATCGGTAATCGGCGATTGGCCAAAGAAGTGCAATCGGTGCAGCCCTAGTTTATATTTCTGCACAGAAACTGGTTCTATTTGCTTTATGGAATGGCTGAAGATTTGTTGTGAATCAACACTGTGAATAAACTTGAATTGAAATGAATGAATGTTTTTTTTTTTTTAAAGATTATTTAAAACTGATTTTTTTTGCATTATAAAAACTTGGTATTCTAACAGAAATGTGTCAACTTTTTAGATCATTTGTATTTTATTGTTGAAGTAAATTGAATTCTTTGATCAATTTGTTTCCACATAAACTGAATAGAACAATCTGACACCAATTCAGGGTTTTTTTTTCTTTTTAAATGCAGCACTGCTGCACTTTGATGTCAAAATCAATTCTTGATTTTACCATTCAAATAGCTCAAACTAACGTTGATGGTTAATAGCTTACATAAAACAAGAAAAAAAAAAAACCGTGACATCATATTTCCATAGCAATCTTGTTTTTTTTTTTTAATTATTATCATTAATAATGTGTAATAAAGTCACATGTGGAGCACAGAAGGACACATGGACTCAGAGAAGGAAATGAAGCAAGAAAAATAAAAACTTTTTTTTCTTCTTGTTCTATGAATACTTGAAGTTTCCTGATGCTTTACTTTTTACCATTATTAGCTAACCAGCTACTGAGCTGCTTGTTTTCAAAAGTAAAATTAATAGTAAAATTAAAATAACATTTGCATAAATGTGACTCTTTTGTTCATTTGTTTCCTCACAACTTTGTAATTTTGTGTTTTTTGTGATGTGAAGCACCTTGAACTGCTTTGATGCTGAAATGTGCTATACAAATATACTTGATTGATTGAAAACGAAATAATTTTGAAGGAGATTTATTTATTTATTTATTTATTGCTGTAGGAGTTAACTGGAAATACAGTATAATTTTCTTCAACCAAATCGAGCTTTTAAATGTCCCAAACTGGAATCACAGAGTCCTCTCAGCAGACTTATTCTGGCATCATTTTATCCAGCCACCAGTCCTCAGTGATCCGGTTCAGAGTGGAGGGATCGGGATCCTGTCAGCCGGATCCCGTCCATTCAGACCTGATGTCTGTGCTGAAATGTGAGCAGAACTTTTCTACAGCTCCAGATCATTAAGAAAAGCAACATTCAGCTGGAACATCACAGCATTAAATAGTGACGCCAAACTTCAGTGGCGTCATCAGACATCAACACAGAAGGTTCATGTAATTAATATCTCCTCAGTCTGGAGGGCTAAAAGCCTCACTAGAGCTACTGACTCATCAAGGCTTAATGTGTTCAAACAACAACTTTATTCTGAGCACATCTGCTGGGTCGTAAAACGCTGCTTGAGTTCGGAGCTGAGAGCGTTCTGCTGTTCTTCTGCCGTTTCCTTTTTCACCCCACCAGTCATCAAGCTCCATTAGAGCAGCATTACCGCCAACAGAAAGCTCGGTCTGTGCTCAGGGCAGCTGGGAGGATCTGAGTCAGGCCCACCTGAAGAAACCTTCAGGTAAACCGAATGTTATTAAACTACAAGACGAAGCCTGTTCAGCAGCAGAGGCAGGGCAGACTGAACGCCGCAGATGTAAATGTGTTTGAAGATTAAAGTGTTGTTGGTTTTTTACATCATCTCCATCACAGCGTCTCCACAAAACGAGTCCCTGTGAGAACAGACTCTGCTACATTTTCAGGAAGCGCTAGGATCCGTCATGTGAACACACAGCTGTCCATGGATCCTCCCTGTGCTTATTTTTGGCTCCATGTGATATGAATCAGTTTTTTGTTGTTGTTGTTGTTGTTGTTTTTTCACAGTTTTTGATGGAGTGAAGAATCGGTGTCAGTGTCCTTTGGCAGATGAGCTGCTTGACAAACTGCGCTGGACGTAGTCAGTGAAGCAGGACTCCGGGCTGCCGCTTTAAAGTTACACAGTACAAAATGAACAGCAATGATTTATCATACAGAACCAAATGTGGGTGAAATAGTTTCACCATGTTATTGACACATTTATAAGTATCAGACTTCCAAAAATAAATAGTTAGTTTATAAACTAAAGGCTTAACTTTTGTATTAAATATATAGTCAGGAAGCTAAATATTTCACTTGCAAACTAAATTTTTAATTTTAAAACTAAATATCTTTAAATATGAGAAAAAATATTCAGCTTGCAACTATTCAGGTCTGACCCAAATATTTAGTATGTAAAGTAAATGTTAAGTTTGGAAAATAAATATCTTTGTTGGGAACTAAATATCGAGCTCAGATGTAAACCTTCAGTCAGGAGCTAAATATTTAGATTCTTTACTAAATATTTAATTTGAAGGTTAAATATTTAGTGTGTTAACTAAATATTTAGCCTGTGAATGAAATATTTAGTTTTGAACGCTCATGTTTCTAAATGTATGAAAATATTATTTAAAAAAAAAAAATTAACATCCACGTTTTTTTTCCCCAACAGGCTGAATAAACCAGATCATTTCTGTTCATTTCTTCCTGTGTAACTTTACAGACGGCAGCCCATTGAGGACATACAGAACGTGTTCCGCTTGAGACAGACTGCTTCTTTTTCCTGCTAATGTTCACTGCTGTATGTTTGTTTTTAACCACTTCGATATGTTGACCACGCTAGTAGCTAGCATCCTTCTGTCTAGCTAACCAGTTCAGCAATTTGTTACTATAGAAACGCCCCCAGTGTGTCCTGAGAGAGGTAATCAAATTCTCTGGACAAGAGACATCCCATTTTTTTCACTGTACTATATATATGTACTATATATATATATATATGTACTATATATATATGTACTATATATATATATATATG
>NW_006800178.1:270822-318124 GCF_000485575.1 Poecilia formosa
CTTTTACTGATTCATTTTGTTCAACTGGACAAAAAAAATCAATCTCCTGAAAGAAGTAAGACAAATAAGAGTTGCTAAAAACATTCTGCTAAAATTATAGAAATATTCTGTAGACTGAATGGATGAGCAGCATCAACATTCTCTGACAGCAGAGATCCAGTGATCAATGTTCGTACAGTCAGAGAAATAGAATTATGAAGGTGATGCAAATACATTGAGGTATTTTTTCATGAGCCAGCAATTTTATTAATCCGCCGTCCAGACATGGGTTTGTCCGAATCCCAGTGTGACGGCGACACATGCAGAATGACCAGCTCTGTGTGAAACGGATCCAACATGCAGGCAGGGAACGGAAGAAAATCCTTCAATTCTGTGTTTGTGTATTCTGAGCACCTCAGCTCATCACACATCACTGTGTCTCTGTGTGTTTTCACTTTAGATTTAATCTCACCACTTGACACCAAACAGGAAGTTCAGCCTTTATCTGGTCCTGAAACTCATTAAAAAATCTGTTAGAAGCAGCTGATTTGGAAAAGAGTAACTCTGAAATGACTGAGGTGTGTTCTCTCATCACCTCAGCATCTCTGGCTGTCTGAATTTATAGTATGGACATAAAAATAGAAATCAAATCGGAACATAAACAGCCTTTATTGTCCCACGGAGGGGATATTCAGGCGTAGCACCAGCGTCTGATACTCATAGGCTCACACAAACGTTCCAAACGTATATTAAAATAAGGTTACCGATAGCAACTATAATAGCAATAATAATACACTGTACAATAATTTAACATTGTAACATAGTGTTATAAATAGATGATATTAAACTATTTCAGTAGTTTTGTTTTTAGATTAATGTAATCAGATCATCACATGACATTTCTGTTCTAAAGCTTCACACTGTGGAGCCATTGTGCTGCACTCAGCTGTCTCTGTAATCACAGCTGCTTTTACAAAGTACTGCCTGCAATGCCATGTGATTTTTGTTTGTAAAATAATTCATATTTTCCTTCCATGTCCCAAAGCTGTGCTCCTTTATGCTACATAAAAATGTGCTGAAGCTTGGTGCTGGAAAGGGACAAATGTTTAAAATGTGTGAATACTTCTGGGAGGCACAGTGCCTGTCCGCCATGCTCACTCTGTGTTTTTGGGTCCACATATTGTACTTTGCTTTAAATCCTTTAAGATAACAAGACTATGATTAATTATCTTTGCCATGTGAAACGAATGTTAACCCAAACCCTTTGCCTAGACACCTGACCTGGCATCTTGTGATTAAAATCAAAATCAGACGTATCTTCACCAAAAACATCGCTGTCAGTGTTGCATGTTAACTTCAGGTGTTACAAAACTGCTACAGATCAAACGTGGGTTAAAAGAAATTTGACTTCCTAATTCAAAGCCTTGAAATTGGGCCACTGTCTTTTTAAAAGCTCCTGCTCTTTCTGACACTCCACCTCCAGGAAGTCATGACAACATGACTCCTCCATTAACCCTTTCATAAATTTTACCAGCGCTGCATTGAGAAGTAGCTCCTGTAATGAGCTCAGCAGATGCTCAGTTCCACCAGGTGTTTGCTAATTGTTGCTGGCTAGTCTGAAGGAGCTGAGTGGTTTGGGGCGTGTGAGGCGGAGGCTTGGACGCTGCAGCTCTGATGAAGAACTGTGCTGTGAAGGCGGGGCTAGGTCCACCCAGGCGTTTTCCACAGCTTGAATGGTTGCCATGGGAGATTATAGGATTTCTCAAACATGCATGAAACAATTAAGGCAAAACTCCAGGTAGGTTTTTGAATGAGGGAGTAAAGGGACCAAACTGGGTTTCCCTCCTGCCTTGGGCTTTTTGTCCCAACACAAACACTAAGTTTACTTCCTGGCAATTTTTTTGTTTTGTTTTGTTTTGTTTTCTTGGCCACTTGAATGATGACAGTAAAAACCATTTGTGTTCCTCCAGGATAGTGGTTGGGTGCAGCCATTTGATAAGTGTGTTGGTTCTGTTTGAATCACAGCGAGAACAAAAACAAACTGGAGTTTTTGTCCTGATTACACACAGAATACGATACACACAGGCTCAAACAGCCCCGGAAGGCAACCATCTCTGCTTAGAGAGTGGATCAGTAGTCAGCGAGTTTCTGGTCTCCTGACAGAGCCTTGCATGTTTAATCCTGTGGAAGCGGAGTGAGTATTCATCCGGACAGACTGCTTTTCCTTACTCGAGCCTCATCCTGATTGGTGGCTCATCATCAGAGGGGTCCATCAGCGTGTTCTGGTCCAGTCCTCTCACCTAAAGCAGGTGCGTGGCCCATGCAGTGCACATCGGCGCATGCGTCCCATCCTGACACTCAGAACGTGAGCCACATTTTCAGAGGGCAGTTAAATGATCCTCCCAACACGCCCTGCTGCTCACATCCACCCTGCGCCCGCCCTGATTCGCTCAGCTCTGCCCTCTCCAGGCTCACAGGTCGTGTTTCCTCACAGGAGAGTCGGGCGGCGAAGCTCCGCATGTTCGCCATCCAAGCCGAGCGGGCTCCGTCCAGGGAAACAGCAACCGTGACATTTGGTGACTGCTTTATGAGGTGTGATTAGGTGTGTGACAGGAAATTAATCAGCTGTCTCCGACTAAACCGTCGCTCTGAACCAAGCAGGCTGGGATTAAAGGGTGTCAGGCTGTGCAGCTCTTGCTCCAAACACATAGACAGAGTCAGAATTAGCATAAAGTGGATGCAAGATGTTCAGAAATGAGTTCAGAACTGATGGTGTGGTCTGCACTCGTTGTTAATGGCCATTTCTTAATAATGAACCTCCTCTCAACGTGGGGAGCTCTGACTGAAGGATGTCTTTGACCAGATGTTTCTCTCTGGAAAAGTGTGACCTGACCCAGGGAGGGGATGTCTGCGGCTTTCATTAAACACCAGCTGATCAGACTACAGTATTGATCCCGTCATGTGCTGAAATGCTGCTTGGCTCAGCCAGCAACCCGTCGACTTCACAAAGCGACACAGTGAGGAAGCATAAAATGCAAGTTTAAGAAGCACGAGCGAGAAATTCAGATAAGCATGTGGCATGCGTCAAAGCAAGCCCAAACCGGACGAGAGTGAAACAGCAACAAGCATCAGATGACACACACGCAGACGGAGAGAGAAACCAGAGAGAGACAGAAAGAGAGAGGAGTCTGTCCTACCTGTGGGCTCTGCTGATCCCAGCCCAGACCGTCCACCATCCCCGGTCTCTCTGCCCCGCCGGCTCAGGCAGACCTCCAGCCCGTGGCTCACAGACGTGGAGTCGTGGCTGTGCAGGACTGGTGTCTGGTTCCCAGCGAGCCACAGAGACGTCCCTCACTGCAAACGCTCAGCTACATGCAGCGGCAGCAGCGGCCACTGGATCCTCAGCAGACGCGCCATCCCTCCCCTCTCGCCTGAATTCATTAAACCTGCCTTTCCCCCCTCCCTCTGCCTTCTTCCTTCACTTCTCTGTCTTTCTTTCAGATTCTCGTGAGCATGGTTAATGCTCCGGGTGTGTGTATGTGTGTGTGCTGCTGCTTTCTCGCATGCAGTTTCCTCTCTTGCTCTCTTCCCTCTCTCTCTCTCTCTCTCTCTCTCTCTCTCTCTCTCTCTCTCGCTCTCTGTGATCAGCAAGCTTTTCTTTGCTTCTCTAATTCTGTCTCTCATCCACCAAAAAGCAAATAAAGATTTATAGACATATCTAGTATTTGATTTTCAACAGAAGGAAAACATGAAAGTCCAACAGGTTTTAACAGAGGAAATAAATAAGGCAGACATTCTGGGAATTATTTCTGATTTCTATATGCAGTCAGAATTTCAAAGAGTTTCAAATCTAAAATCACTGAAACACTCCTATGAGTTAGAGTTTTACGATGCCATATAAGAGCTATTCTAGAAAAAACAGAAGACAAAATTTCCACCAGAAAAAAAACAACAACTCAGAAATGTTGAGATTAATCTCAGAAATGTTCTTGGGGTGGGGAAACATCAAACAAACTTGGAAATCACTTTTTTTCTTTTATTTTTGAAACTCAGAAATTTCCAAGTTTTCTCCAGAGCATTTAATACAATTCAGCCTGATCTGCTTTGTCAGGAACTCCAGAAGACACAGGTGGAGGCCGACAGTCACCTGGATCTATGAGCGTCTCACAAACAGATGGCAGACTGAAGGACAGAGTGTCTAACCAGGTGATCAGCAACACAGGAGCGTCACAGGGCTCTGTACTCTCATCACTCCTTTTCTCTCTCTACACCTCAGACGTCCAGCACAAGTCTGACTTCTGCCATCTACAGAAACACTCAGATGACTCTGCAGCTGTCGGGTTTATCAGAGATGAACAAGAGGCTGAGTACAGAGAGCTGGTGGAGCGCTTTGTGTCATGGAGGGAACAATCATCTCATCTTAAATGTGAACAAAACAAAGGAGATGATTGTCGATTTCAGGAGAAACAGAGTTAGATCAAAGCATATTTCCATCATGGGAGAAGAAGTGGAGGAGATCGAGGAATATAAATACCTTGGTGTTCATCTGGACAAGAGACTGGACTGGAGACGCAGCAGTGAAGCAACTATAAGAAGGAACAGAGCAGACTGGACTTGTTGAGGATGATAAGATCATTCAGGGTTTGTACCAAGATGCTGTAGCTGCTGTCGTCTGTTGGGGCAGCAGCATCAGATACAGGCATTTATAAAGGCTCAACAACCTGATAAAGAAGGCCAGTTCTGTTCTGGTTCTGGTGACGACTGTGGAAACTCTGGAGATGATAATGCAAAAAAAACAAAAACAGGATCTTACATCAAATTATGGACAACCCTGACCATCCTCTTCATGAGACTGTCTTGGGAAAACAGAATGTCTTTAGTTAGAGGTTTCTGCAGAACCACAGTAACACAGATGGCCAGAGGAGATCCGTCCTGCCCACAGCCATCACCATCTCCAATAACTCTGAAAATATACGAGTTACAACATATCCCTTCAAGATTAATAAAATATATATTTTTTAATTTAATTTAACCGAATATCCAGGAAGATGGCAGAAGTTGCCCTGATGACCTGGAAGCAATAACTATTTTCAGGCAGAATTCTACGTCTACTTTTCTGCTTTCCTTTTAAATGTGTGCATTTTGTTTTCTTCGGGTTTTCGCTGTAGTGTAACCTTCCTGTGTGTCTGACTCACACCCACACAAAGTACATCCTGCACTTTGGGTCACAAACTCTCAGAATGTCACTGCAGACATGTCAGTCTGCTGCTGTCTCACAGCTTCTCCAGTCGGTTTTCGCTCCCTCTTTCATTTTTTTTTTTTTAAAGACACATCTGTGTGTTTCCTGATGTCTTAAGAGTCTGAGTGACGTCCACACACATGGTTCTTTCTGCTGCCTGGAGGTTTCTACTTCCCCACGTCACACGAGAAAAGTTTGTACCAAAGCGGAGCAGTGAGCAGTGGGAGCCACCGAGCAAACATCTGAAACTTTACAGAAGAACAACAAACATGGCACAAACAGGAAATCAACATTTAAGCTGCCTCTGTCCCCACAGCAGCTAAGAATGTGTTTGTTTTCTTAAAAAAAAGAAAGAAAGTAAAAGAAAGAAGGAAAAAGAAGCCCGATTTCTTTTCTAAAGAGAGCCTGACATCCACTGATAACTTAAGCCCTGCAGCGTGGATTTGGGGGCGCAGCAACGCACGGCCCGTTGGATGTCAGCTGTGATGACGTCAGCACACAGCGCTGCCAGATGTCATGTGACGTGATGCTAATATAATATCAGCTATAGGCAGAAAGAAAAGAGTGGTCTTTGGAGGCGGCGGTAAAGAGAAATGACTTTAACTTCAATTAAAATGCAGGTGAGCGCGATGTGAGCAGCCCAGTGTTGTTTCGTTTGTGATCAGCAGATCCAGCTCAGCCTGAGGAGAATCAAATACTGGGAGCTTTTTTTAACCAGCCCTGGAGTCTGGATATACAAATATAGTTAGTTGTTTTGTTTTTTTTTGTTTGTTTGTTTTGAGAATTTGCTGCTTTGTAAATGTGCTGCGGCCAAGACGGTTAATTGTCTGTCATACATATCTGACTTTTTGCATTACTATCCAGAGTAGAGAGCTGATAGAAAAAAAGCAGCTCCAGTCGCTCAACACGTTCAACGCGAACACAGTTTGGTCAGTTTGGTCAGGGAAGGGATCGCGGACGTGAAACGCGAATAGGGAACTGTGCCTTTAAATGTTTGCACACCTGAGCAGGTTTTGTTTCTTTTAAAATCAAACCTCGTGACTCAAAGTGTCTCCGGCTCAGACAGAGATGACATGAACTGCTTTCCTCGGCAGCAGCAGCTGCTGCTTGGAACGGACTTCACCGTTGGTTACTGCGAAGGCCATGAGGCGAACACCTGCAGCGCAGCGCAACTATCACACCGAGGATGTTCTTTGTTTGACTTTTGGAGAACTTCTAACCGTGACGGCCGACTTCAAATGGATCTGCCCCCAACTGACGGTTGGCTCACTTCCTCTAGATGTGCCTTGTCTTTGTTGTGAGACTCCACGCAGGTGGAGAGATAAAATGTGCACACATCACTGAGTGCACACCGGCAGTTGAAACCACTAATGCAGCTCTCCGTTTACACACTGGCCTCCATGCGACGGCGACAGTGGAGAACTTTTTCCTACCCCTCTCCCCTCCCCCGCCTCTTGGCTGCATGTTTTGGCCGTTTGTCGAGAATAAAACATGAGTAATTTTTTTGCCATGGAAATGATGCTGCAGGAGTCATTCACCTCCCCGTCTGCCCCACCCACTCATTCAGGCACCATTCATCTGCTTCCACACCTCCTCCACAGTGTGTGAATCAAAGGGGCTGAGAGAAGTCAGTCAGGCTCTCCAGAAGCTTTGGTAGCATTTCAGGCCGGAGCACATGCCCCGGACCAGGCTGTCAACTCATTGACTAAAAGGAGTGGGTTGGGTTCGTGTTTTCCTGCCTTCGTCTGGCTTTGGCATCAGACGTTGGTTCCTGTGGTGCCAGTCGTTTCTGAGAAGGCAAATGCAACCCCTGACTCACACTGGAGAAATTTAGGATAAATCATAGGCATGGAGAAGTTGCTAGGTTTAACACCGTTACAATAGGAACCAAGGTGAGGACGACATGAAACGGCTGGAGGCAGGGAATTATTTTGTAGAAATAAAATCTAATTAATTAAAAACAAACAAACAAAAAACAGCAACAAAACAGGCACGTCAAAATTTAAACCCCAGTTGTATTAACTCAATGTTTCAGTTCACTGACACATTATGTTATCCTCAGTCAAGTCAAAGTAGTTTTTAGCTGTAGTTATTGCACACAGCTACATAAATCCACATTTCCTGTCTATTCTATGAGAGAGACGAGAATTTTTTTTAAAATTTAATCTTAATTTCCTGTATTGTCACATTAAATTGCCAGTGTAGGTATATTGACTTTTTGAGCTTTACATCATGTTTTAATTTTTATGCCCTCATCAAAACCATACCTGGAGTGTTGCCTTGATTTGAGAAATCCTTTAATCTCCCTTGGCAACCATTAAGCTGTGTAAAATACCTGGGTGGACCTAGCCCCGCCTTCAAGGCACAGCTCCTCCTCGGAGCTGCAGCTTACAAGATTCTAAGTTTCTGCCTCACAGCGCAGTCCTCCCCTGCGACTCCCCCACTCAGCTCCTTCAGACTAGTCGGCAGCAATTAGCAAAGACCTGGTGGAACATCTGGTGAGCTCATTATAGGAGCTACTTCTCAGATCAATGCTGGGAAAATTTGTTAAAGGGTTAATTTAAGAGCAGGAGGCCCAATTTGAAGGTAGTAAATTACAAAGTCAAATTTCTTTTAAGTCATATATATATGATTTTTATTACAACTGAAAATAACAGTGTTTTGATTGTGCTAAAAAAGGTGTTCTCTGTGCCTGAAAAAACACATAATATTGCCCCTTTAATATGTTAAAGTGGATCATTTTTTAAAAAATATCCTCAGATTTTAACTCTGTTCTGCTTTTTCTTTCTCTACTGTCTGATCTGAGCTACGTTCAAATCCAGCATAGCTACAACAGAAAGCCCAAGTGGGACTCATTGATAGGACACTGATCTCTCTGCGTATCCCGAGGACGAAAGCATCCTTCGAATGAGCCGACACCAAACACTGTGAACTTTTCTCCACGTGCGTAAATCTGCCTGAAATAGCTAAATTAATGCACGCCATGCATCAGCTGAGATCGAATTAAAGCTAGAGATTAATTTATACATTGTCTTTGCTCAAACAGTTCACCAATATTTTCCAGAAAGACCACGCTGCCAAGAATAGATTCACTTCAATAAATATTTCCATCAGTCACAATTATGAAGCTGCTTTTTAGCTGCAGCAGTAAAACAATTCTCTTTAAAGCCAGTCTGCGCCTCTGACACCCATGAGCAACAGAGTTAAAGGTTAATCAACAGCGATCAATTTATTGACATCGTGCCACGCTCTGAATTTGCAGCCTCAATTACCGCCAGTCATGACACAACTTTGTTTAGCCATGATTTTTAACACAGCAGGTCACTTTTAACTGCTGATATGGATTTCACCCGAGTCATGCGTGTCCGTTTGTACATCACCTTTCACACTGTGACCATTTGTGACCTCCCAACATATCATCGACTTCAGAACTTGCAGAAAATACAGCTGAAAAGGATTTTTAAATCAACTTAAAAATAAACGTTGAAAAATAAAAGCCATTCTGGGTGGACTGTGGTTCAGACTGTGGGTAGAACAGATGTTTTACCGTCATAAGGCTGTAGGTTTGAATTCAGCTGTTACATGATGATGTACCTCTGCTATGTGAGACGTAGCAGTTTGCTATCAGAGCTGTCGGTAACATGTCCTCCTGTTTCATGCAACTATTGCAACCGAAACATTTTTGCTTAGACGAAGGATAAAAGTTGCTTCCAACCACGTCGCTGTGTTAGATTGTTAGCTAAACAGGAATTAGAACTGCCTGCGTCCCACTGGAAAGCTGCATGTAGAGGATTTTAATATCATGTCCGTGTAAAAGACCAGAGTTCCCGTCATGAAGACTCCAGCATCGCTGTTTACCTTTGATATTATTCAAAAGGTTGACTTCAGTTATTTCAATTTTAATCAAAAGAAGATGCATAAAATTGGTTTAAAATATTCACACTACCACAGGCGCAGCTTCCCTGTGGATGCATCAAAAATGGTCAGAGCTGCAGAGCTGATATTTGATCCGTTTCATGTCTGTTGCTTTTATTTTTCTGCACTCTGCAAGTGCCAACTACTTCTGACCTTTCGGTTCTTGCTTCTTGGTAATGTCGGTCAACACTTTTACTACATGGTTTAAACAAAACACCCTGCACATTAAAATGTGCTGCCTTGAGGTATTGCACCAGCCAGCATGACTAGATTTACAGTTAGCTGCTGTCGGATATGGAGGACCAAATAGAAGCAGAAATATATCTATATTTAGTTTTTCCTTGTACTAGTGTTTGTTCCTCTTACATTGCCTCGTCTCCTTGTTTTACTTTTCCTCCTCCTTTTACTTTCCACTATGCACTTCTCCCTCATTATGCAAATGAGGAGGGCGGAGTCTAAAGACTTCAACATCTGACTATTGGCTGGTTAGCATTACACCCTATTGGCAACAACAAAGATGGTTAGCAAATATATCAATGAGCTAAAGCTCAGCAACTGTATTGGAAAATAATAATGCTACAACTCCTGACTGTTATTTTTTGCGTGTTTGCTCAGACAGAACTTGTGTTGCAAGTAGCTTCACTACGGCTGAAAAACCACTTCATCCTGATGCAAGAAGTTTTGATTAAACAATGCAGCTCTTTTCAAGCTGGCGCGTTTCTATTAAACAAATTTATGCTCATAATTTCAATTTGCCCAATTTTATGGTCAATGGAAATGCAGCTAATGTTCCTGTTGCCTCTATGACCAGTTCCAGACTTGTCCGTTTATAGTTTCGTTTTTTGTCTTCTGTCTGGAAACAGTGTTAATATTTTTGGGGTGACTCAGCCGGAGTTTCATCTTGAGTCCAATAAAGAATCTGCGGAGGGAGCGAATGAACGAACACCTTCCAACCTCAAAGAGTTGGAAGCGCACCAGAGATAAATGGCTAATATATCATGTCGGCCATGTTGGTGAAAGTTAAGGCTCTGCTGGTCCTTTCCAAGGCCATGCTGTCTGAAATAACAGTCCAGCAATCTCTGCTGCTCTGCACGGAGGCAGATGGTCGTGACTTTCACCCACTTCCTGTGAGCCTGAGTGTGAACAACAGCCACACTGGTGTTAAGACCGTTAAACAGCAGAAGTTGTGTGCTCTCTGTGGCTGCGTACGAAAGTCTGTGACACAGAGATATGACATTAGAATTTCAGATGACAGGGGAACTGAGGACAAAGTCGTTTTAAATCAAATCACAGATCAGCCATGTGTTGTTTTTTTGTTTTTTTTGGGGTGGGGGGTTTCTGAGCAACGAAATTCTCAAATGCTATCACCGAGTGTTTGTGTGATCCTTAAACATGCATTTCGATGCTAACTTTACCCAGACATGCAGATGATGTTTTAAGAGCTCCTTGTGAGTCCTGATGAGTGGCAGTGAAACAGCAGGGCTCGGTGTGCTAATTCATTCAGAGTATTTTCTCTCGCCAGCTGCTGGGGTAGGTGGCCCAAAATGGAGCATTTTTAATTAACGACTGCTGACGCACAGCCATTCTGGAAACCAGCAACTAACAAGTCTTATTATTCCTGAGGCGAGTCAGAAGCACCATGCCACGGAGCAAATAATTCAGGAGAAGAAGAAGAAATGAGGACATGATCGCCAGGTGATGAACACTTAATGTTGTCTCCTAACATTTACTCAAAATGATGTTACATTAATGACAGCATGTTTATTTATTTTCTTTCTTTAGATAGGAATGATAAAGTTTGTATTAATCCAAGATTCATTCTTGCCACTGGTTTAGCTTTAGAGTTAACTCTAACCATTGCTGAGTGGGTCATTTCCACAGCTAATCCATTATATGGACCGATTGTCCGGTGACATTTCAAGAAATTTACTTTTTGTCATAAAAAAAAAAAGGAAAAAAATGGTCTTGCTAAATATTTTGAAGGTGAACTAAAGGAAACTTTTCTAGGAAGCAGGGCCAGATAGTTTCACTACATTTATCAGGATTAAACCAGATTAGCATGTAGGAATGTAAAGACGCCGTGTTTGGGAAGGTCTTCCAGGTTTTCGGATTATTTTCTACATTTTTAACATGCATTGAACATTTTGTGTTGACCAGTAAGATTTTTAAGAATGAAGGTAATGCTACTAACCTGCATGTGGGCAGCATCTACTTCTTTGAGACGTGTGTCTGGCTTTACTTATGAAATATCTGGAATTCTGATTTAATTTTGCAGTGTAAACGATGGTGTAAGGTTAGAACACTGGGCTCTGCTTGGCCTGCTCTCCTCTGCCCTCCGGTTGCTTAAAGCAAGAGACCACAGATGTCTGCGTCCCTTGAGTTGCTGCAGCTTTATGTGAATTTTGGAGTGATGCTGCAGAAGCTAAAGCATAGTTGCTGTGACAGTTTTGCAGAGTTTTCTCCAAAGTGCTGCATTAAAAGAAAAAAAACAAAAAAAACACCAGCAGTATCCATTATTAAAAACTCTTTTTTACAATCTTCTGTTATGTTAAAAATTGTGAACCAAAATACAATTGATTATGAATGCAGAAACACAGACTGAAGATGTTAACACTTCAGTTTTCTACATAACACATTAAAGCTTGAGCAGCCTGTCAGGAGAGTTAACCCTTTAATGCTTTTAATAAACATTCCAATGTGCACAAAACTTTCTCAATATTCTGCTAATGTCAGAAAAGCAAAATTTACATAACCATGACACATGATTAAATTCCACGTAAATGAACTTGTTCATATGATAAGTCATTAAAAACACGCAGTGTTCCCGTCATCCTCCCACCACTTCCTGTCGTCTTCTTTGTGTTTTCTGCCAGTAGTAACATCCGGTGCAGTTCAATGCAGCCGAAAAAAACCACGTCATGCTGACGCAAAAACAACTTCTTGAAAAAAATAATTGTCTTTTTGTTTTTTTTACTGGCGGGTTTACGTTAAGCAGATTTATTTCTCACAAATCCAATGTGCTTAATTTGGGTGAACCTATAGGCAGATTGAGACAGGACGTGACATCATCGCTACTTCAGTTCTTTGGAGGTATTTGCTCTGTGAATCAGGGGCAGGGATAAAGTCAACAGCAGTGGACGTCTCTCAGGCCATTAGTCAGGGAGGAGAGAGTTTCTGGCTCAGCTTCAATTATTTTCACGGCAGTAAAGGCCGTCCACTGGCTCTGAGATAAATTCCTGATTAAATGAAGTTTGAACATTAAACGCGAACATTTTTATTACCAGTCTAACTCAAGCTCCTGAGGCAATCATTCAGCCTCACTCTAAATCTTCTTGATTCAATGTGTCTCACTGCCAGACGATGAACGGTGAAGTATTATAGCGAAATCGACTTTTCCATACACAGGAGGACGTAGATCCTCCCGTTGTCTTCGGTGCAGCAGGCTTTTATTTTCTGCTGCTCTGTAATATGTTATCTGAACTTCCACATTGAGCTTTGCATACTAATCACGTTACGAGCACCAGTTTTGTGGGGGGGGGGTTGCAGTGTTCACTGCCAGCAGATGACCAGCAGCAGAAATGAAAGACAAAGACCCAGAGAGATCACATGAGGCTTAAGGGGTAAACTAATCAGATGACCGTTCAGTTGGGGACTCACTAATTTGCTTATTGCTCGTTCGTCTTTCCTCTCACGACGCAGCATGGATGGTTCTGATTAGACTGTTTTCATTAATGTCTTGCTCTCCAGCCACAGTTTTCTTATGTCTCTCGTGCCTTGAAGAAATTATTTACCCCGATTATCTCAGATATGCAAACAAAGGTAAGCAACACTTTTAATTTTAACTTCTTCTTACAAACTCATAATGAAAGCTGCCCAGAAAACAGAAATGCATCATTTTGTCACGCTGCATGTTTAAGGAAACAAGTTTTCTGACTCAGTTAAAGATCAGTTTAAAAAAAAAAGTGATTTTCCAGAAAACGTGTGTTTGTGGCATTTGTGTTTCACAGCAGTGGCTGCGTTTCCACTAACCATAAAAAACAATGCACAAATTGAAATTACGAGAATAATTAACATAAACACGCTCTAAGAAAAAAAAGCAACATATTTTTTAATCAAAAGTTTCTGCGCTAAGATGAGGAGGTTTATCGGCTGTTTCGAAATAGATATATTTCACAAAAACGCCTTTTTCGCATCACATGTGATCAGCAGCCTGATGTTACTACTGGCAGAAATGATGAAGAAGACAACAGGAAGTGGTAGGAATGATGATGGTTTTTGGTAAAGAATGGTGTCATTCGCCGTCATTTCTCCAAAATGCTGCATATGTAGCTGCTCCCACCTATAAGCGGCTTGTCTCTTGTCATTTCTTATTTAATGGAAACACCACAACTGCTAAACTGTGTTTCTTCAATGTGAGCAGAATACGGTCAAAGATGAGCACACATTTGTAATGGAAACGCAGCTCGTGACCTCTGGGTGACCCTCCAGTCTGCCTGGGTGACCAACATCTGCTAATCTTACACATAAAGCTCAAACCTCAGCTGCTGACAGGTCATTTACTTCTTTTTACACCGACACAGCTCGTTTTCTCACCTTCTGAAAGGACAGATGGGGAAAAAGAACGAAGATTTTTAACACTCCATAGTTTGAAAAAATAAAATAAAATAGTTAAATGCCGGGAGCTGAAGTGTTGGCGCCTCCAGAGAGGGTGATCACCATAGACTGTATTGACTTGCTCTCTTGGTTCTACAAGAGGATTTGAAAAAAAAAAGGCATTTCAAAGAAAGATATGAAATAATTCACGTTTACATTATGGATATCGGAGGTTGCCCTTTATCTCTTATTTTGCTCATTAACATTTACAAAGTCAAGTTTATTTATACAGGACATTTCTGCAACGAAGCACTTCAATGTGTTTTACATGACATGAAAAATAGTACAGTAACCAATTATGAGACAAGCAAATGCCATCTTCAAATATAAAGAACAATATTCCAGTTATTATTATTGAGAAGCAGCTCTGAACAGGAGAGTTTGTGTTGGAGGGCGAATGTCTGAACTCTGGAGCTTTGTCTTGCTGATTACAGAATTCATCCATATAACCAACGGTATAGATAAATACCAAAACAAAAAAAAAAGCACAAATGTACATGAAACCCATTTTAATTTTTTTTTTTTAAATAACATTAAAAAGTTTGGCTGCAAATAAAAAAAAAACAAAGTGAGAGTGACCCATTTTTAACGCTTTTAACTGCCACCCTCAAAACGCTGACGTGTAAATCAAGTAAGGCCTAAAACTGAGGGAATCAGATTTAGGACATTTTTCAGATTATTTCCAACCCCACAGAAACTCCTCGGTGGAACACGTCATGAACAGGACGATTTGATCAGCGTGTTATTTACCTATCTGGGCAAGCCTTGCTGATCGGTGCAGCAGGCCTGTTAATTCGCTGCGAAGCCTCGACTTCATTAAGAGGAAGCGTCTGAGCGGCTGAACTCTGTGGAAACCCTCTCATTCATCTTCCTGGTGACGTTAAACAAAAACAGCAAGCTTCCCCTTTAGCTTCGGCTGAGTCATTTGCCCCGAGCAAGCGAGCTCATCGTCACAGCCCGTAAATCAGATGCACGTACATTCAAACAAGAAGAGAGCTCAGATTTAAACCCAGTGTCACAGTGACGAGAAGCAGAATCTCTGCCCAGCAGTGAGACGACCGACGACACGTTGGCATTCATCTTCATAGAACCGCGTTCAATAGACAGAGGCACCTAAACAATAAGCAAAAATAAATAAATTATCAACGCGATTGGCGCAAGATGCTAACGTCTGTGTTCCCAATGTGGCTTTATAACAATCTGATGTGATCTGTTTTTTCACCTCTCAACACATTGACTAAAGGCCTGAACACATGTAGGAGATCTGCAGGTTCCCTTGTGTGAGGACTGGGCTTGCTAGTTGTGTCTTACTGAAACTGCACTTACACCTGAAAGAGGAAAGAGGAAAAAGTAAATATGTGACACATTGTCTGATACATTTAGGGCTTTTGAAGCGTTCATTTTCCAGTCTGGAATAATTAAACAGTAAATAATTTCAATGATCTTTCAAGGCAAGAACTGCATGTTTGCAGCTGCGCAGATCTGAGGACGTTGTGGATTTTCTCTAATACACTCAGGGTCACATTTGTACATGAATGTAAATGATATAACTTGGAAAATTTAGGACACCCTAGTAAATATTTAGTCCTTTGGAAATGTTCATCTGTCAGTAGCTGATGTTGTCTCTATTGCAAAAGTGCGCAAATCTTTGTCTTTATATTCTGCTAATGTCAAAGAACTACAATTTCAAAATTGCAGTGTTTCAATCAAACAAACAAACAAAAAAAAAAACACATGCAAACACGTCTGATCACCGGTTAAGTCCTTCAAAGTCACAGCAAACATGGCAGCTACATGAGATATATTCATAATTCAATCATGGTGGTAGCGCTCGTCATCTATCAGCCAATCAGAGGAGACGTCGGCGTGTCAGGGAAAGAAGCCCCTTACACCTGGGAGAGGAGATGTATTGGAAAAATTGTATTCTGTGATTTTACAGAAGGTTTATGGATTCAACACGTCTGAATGACACACAACTTTGTATGAAGTGTGTGGCCTGTGAGAGCTCTCCATCATCCGCCTGTCGTCTTCTTGTTGTTAGGGTTTTTATTCTTCTGTTGATCACATGATTCATGACTCGTGTGATTCCAGAAAAGGGTTTCCATTTCAGTTTGGCAAAATACACTAATTTCGAGAAACATCACCTCAGCCCAGCACAAAAACTTTTAATCAAAGTATGAGTGTTTTGTTTTGTTTTTTTTTAAATTGGCGTTTTTATCAGATAAATAAATTTTCCTAATTCCAGTTTGTGCAATTTCATGATTAATGGAAATACAGCTGATGACTGCACATATTTTATCTGTGGAAAAGGAAAGTGACTTAACATGCACATAAAAGACCTAACATTGTTTGACTTAATAAACAAATGGCAAAATACAGCTGAGGAAAAAGTTAGAAGAGCTTAAACCTTAACAGCAAAATTCATACTACATCCCAGAAACAGTTTAAAGTAAAGAAAATGTGCAAGATGATGGACAGCTTCTTCTCTGCAACTGCTTTCTCAGCAAAACAGACAAGTTGCTGAGAAAGTTCCTGAAACAGAAAGTTAAGTATTACCTGGTAAAAAAAAAAAAGGTTTCCAAAAAATGTCTCGTATCCTTGTAGAGTTACCTGAACAGGAGGATAGTTTCAGTGGTACGAAGGTGTGGAGAAGGTGACTACATGCAAACCAGGGACGATGTCACAGAGTTTGGATACTCAGTAGCGGTGCGAGTTGCTCCAATACACGAATCTGGAGAAACAATGGAAAAAAGCAGATAAAAGTGTTCACAATCCAGCACTCAATAGTCGGTGGGACAATCTAGATCGATAAGCAGGCAGACAGACGGCAAACTGGCTCCAGAGAATCAGAGTACACAGGAACATGAAACAAGGTTCAGAACCAGAACAAGCATCAGGTCAGAGGGCAGATTAGAAACAAAGACATGTGACAGAGCACCAGAGGCTGACAACAGATGATGTTACTCTGAATGAGTGCAGAACAGGTGTTTCTATGAGCAGGACTGCAGGTGAAAGCAGTCCGCGGGGCAGGAGGGGGCAGAGAACAGAAGGGCTGCATGAAACGTGACAGGAAACAGAAAAAACCCAGAGGTCAGTGAGGCCAGTAAGGACTTCTGCAGCTCATGATGTCAGAAAACCCTTGTAGTTTTAAGAAGGCCTCACATTTGACTGCAAGCGAGGCTATTGTCGTTGTGAAATCTGCAGCGTCAGCTACGAGGACAGGAGCATAGTTGCAGTAGTGGCTGTTTAACTTTGACATGCAGGCATTTATCGTTTGTTCGTCAGTGACCAGTGCCACAACCACATCACGAACACGAGGCCAGAGGAGGTCAAAATAAGTTCTTACAACTCCGTTGGTAGGGTGGTTGCTATGGAAATTGTGCCTGGTCTCCTGTCTTGCTGAACTCAATTGTCGCCAAGCAGCTGAGGCTACTCTCCATGTGCCAGGAAAAAAAAAGAAAAAACTCCATGCATTAAGATCTTTGTTTGTGAACATCGGCCACAAGGTTGAAACTGATGGGGAAATCAAGCTAAAACTGATCATGCATCTGCTGACCCCATCCAGCAGGACGGCTGTGATTCATCCTGAAAGCATGGAGGGTCTTCTGGTTTCACTGCAGGTTTAACTGTGTGTGTCTTCCTCTGGTGAGGTCAAATGCTCTCGCCGGAGGCTCGGAGAGGATGACGCAACTAAGCTCCAAAACTAAACCACAGAGTTCTGCTTCGCAACACAATTCGGCTTATGTCACCAGGAACAGATACAGTAACAGTCATGTACTGCGAATGTGAGTAATGTTTTAGGAACACTTGAGCAACTCTGAAGCCTCCAGTTACGTAAAACCACAGGGGATCCAGGGTCAGAGATGAAAGGTTGAGGAAATGAAAACATTCCAGTTTGTCCCAGATATGTATGTTTTCCACTGCTATCAATAGCACTCGCTTTGGGAACCTCCGCATATCATTCATCAGCTTGTTTAGTCGTTTTGTCTCCTTGACAATTCCCCTTTAAAGAGAATAGCTCCTCAGACTGACTTCCATAAATATACACAAAGTGAAGTGACATGACCTGGCAGCTTATTCGTTCTCTAGTTCCAACCTCATTTCCTGAGGATTTCCACATTTCTGATCAGGATCTCAGGGAAGACAGATTCCCTGGACATCACTGACCACCAAGATGAAGAACAGAAGCTCAGATCCATTGTGCTCCAAGTGCCTGGCTGCACTAAGGTGCATTGTGTCTTTGTCCCCAATGGTTGTTGACAGGTCACTTATACAACCACTGGGTTATTTTGACAGGTGCCACACCTGGTTGCATCCTGATTTAGCACAGAATTGTGGGTTTAATGAAAAGTATGTTTGGCACCTGCTTACAGGTAGATATTTTCAAAAAGGTACGTCCTTATTTAATCTGACAAACCCTCTCTGGAAGACTTTTGTTTTCATTCAATTCAAAAGCACTTTATTGATCCCAAAGGGAAATTTAATGTTGTAACATTCAAATTCTTCAAAGAGTTGTAGGTGGTGACGGCTGCCGGCAGGAAGGATTATCGAAATGCTGTTAAAAACGTTGTTGAAAGGTTAGTAGAGGAGTTACGTTGCAGTAGCTTCCTGAAGGTGGAGTTTCCAAAAGAGCAGGAGTTTTTAAAGAGGTATTAGTGTCATGAAGTGTGAGTTTGTTGGTGGTGGACCAAAATGCAGAGGGGAAAAAAATAAGAAAACAAAAACATACAAAAATTGATGGAGCTAGAGCAGAAATACAAAGCAGAAAATGCTGGGAAAAGTAACTAGACGGAGGCAGGAGGAGAGACGGGAGATGATGTTAGAATCCGGCAGGAAGTGAGTGAGAATGAGAGGCTTAAACACTGAGGAGGTTGAAATGCTGAACAAAAGACCTGGGCTGACAGCAGGTTATTAGCTTTTTCTTCTTTTGCTCTTTCCTTTGGTTTGTTATTTTGTTTGTATTTCTTTTTAAACCCTGTAAAGTGCTTTGTATTGCTTTGTTGCTGAAAACGTGCTATATAAATAAAATGACCTTTACCTTTTCTAACAACTGAAGGTAACAGTTACTTGATTCTTTATTAAAATGTCACAATGTCTCTGGAAAATGCATAATACTGCCCCTTGTCCATATCTGTCCCAGAGCCCTTCCTGTCCCTGAAGTTAAACGTGAGGCAGTTTGGGATCTGGGGGGGGGGACGGGGTAAAGGNTTTTTAAAGAGGTATTAGTGTCATGAAGTGTGAGTTTGTTGGTGGTGGACCAAAATGCAGGGGGAAAAAAAATGAGAAAACAAAAACATACAAAAATTGATGGAGCTAGAGCAGAAATACAAAGCAGTCCAACAACAACAACTGAAGGTAACAGTTACTTGATTCTTTATTAAAATGTCACAATGTCTCTGGAAAATGCATAATACTGCCACTTGTCCATATCTGTCCCAGAGCCCTTCCTGTCCCTGAAGTTAAACGTGAGGCAGTTTGGGATCTGGGGGGGGAACGGGGTAAAGGGGAGGGGGTTGTTGCTCTGCTGTGGCAACCCAGTGAAGAAACAGTGGCTGGCTCTGACAGTTAACATTCCCAAGCAGCATCACTACATCACAGGCTGATGAGCTCAGAGCCCGGTCACATGAACAGCGTGCCTAACGGTGAAACCTGCTCACCGCCCCGGTCCTCAGGCCATTTGACATGGCTGTGTTGCCAGGTAACATCCCACAAATAAAGTCCTCTTGAAGCACAAAACCGAGGAGTGAAACGCAGTCACAATTAACCTGAAGCTGTTTGACTTGAAGCCTGCTGTGGACATCTGGGCATTTCCCCTGCTCGTGTGCAAGCGAGCGCGCTGTGCTGTGTTTTTCTGCCATTGTTTGATGTCTTCATTAGAATGCAGCAGCAGCCTCCAGCAGCAGGCAGAGTGGAGAGGAAGGAATGATGAAACCAGGGCTAAAAATAGCTGCCTCCCAGGATCCCCCTCGTACGGCGCTGCTAACACTGAGAGAGCCAGCGACATGTTTGCGTGTGTGTGTGTGTGTGTGTCTGTGTGTGTGTGTGTGTGTGTGTGTCCTGGACATACTGCAGTTCTCCTCACCCCCTTCCTCGTCATAAACCAATGTTTATTTTGGCATGCATGCATCATCGTGCTGCAGTACAATTAAAGCCATCTGCAGGGTTTTTCTCTGAACAGGTCGAAGGAACAACACACAGGTCTGTGACAAAAACGAAGCTATTACCCAGGCGCAGTGTGACCGTAGAAACATCTGGGAGGAATCTGCATCATGTGTTCAAAACACAAAAGTCTAATTCTTCATTGCAGGTAACAACAAAACTGGCTGAGTTTACAGACCAGGTCTAAGAAAAAAGTGTTTGAAAGCACAGATCACCCAATGCAAAGAACAATAAGGTGTCCCTATTGTTTGAGACATATTAATAATCCTCAGACAATTCTGATGCTACAGACAGTGATTACATTTCATGTCTTTAAGTCCTATTTGTATTCAAACATTAACATCTACAACTGCTTAGTACTAGGAACTCCATAGGAATGTGCTTTCAAATAAAAAGAAAAAAAAAAAGATAAAGGTTTCTCATCGATCTCTGTGTGAAATCCAACAATCCGCGTGCGGCAGAACGGGTCGTGGTCTGGACCGCTGGGCGGTCAGGAGGCTTTTCAGGTGAAGAGTGAAGCCAGATGAGGCTTCACCAGCCGACTGCACCGCATGTTTGTCGCTGCTGATTCAGGTCATCAATACAACGAACCAAACAAATCAGCATGTAGGAAGGAAAGGGACTCAGCACTGTGAGCTGCATGGTGCAAGACGAGCGTCAGGGCTTTAGCCTGCTTCACGTCCCCACAGGACGGACAGAAAGTGTCCTATATGGACATGATGAGAAATGACATTTGGACTCGGTAGGTTTTGACGTGTGTATGCTTTTCTGAAAAGGTTTTGGTAAGAATGTGAAGTGGTCAGCGTTCAGTTCTAATTTTGTCCTCTACTGGAGACACAGCATGTAGTAAACTCACACCTTCTGTTCTGATCTTTTCTGTTCTACCTTCATTTTTGTTCACAGTTACCAAGGCTGCATATTAGCTTGCCCTTTCAAAAACGCTGCGTCTCTTCTTACTTCTGTCTTGTTTTTTTTTGTTTGTTGTTTTTTTCTCTTTCTGTTGCTCAAAAGTCAGAAAAAACCTCAAATTTTAAGTTTAATTGCATTTTATTTAAAAAAAAAGTTTCTTATTTCTGTTTGGAACAATTAAGACAAATTAATACAAAAGATAAGGACTTATCATCTAACCAAAACGGCTGGACGTAAATACCAGCAGGTGGATTTTTATCATAAAGCCACATCACCTTACAGATTGTGAGTCGAGTGTGGAACATTATTTTTCCAAAATTACTAATGGTGGGAACTTACTTATGTTTTATGGCAAAAAATATCTTCAAAGTCAAGATTCTGTTAGATTGCAGAATTTCCTGCTCAAGAAAAACAGCGCAGTAAGGGGAAAAGAACGACAACTATTGAAGCAATGACATATGCATAATGCTATAAAAGTCAACCCATCTCACGCGATATTTTACTGCCGTCATATTCTCACATCCCAGAGATCATAGAGAAACGGAGGGAGATGGGTTTCCATGGCAATACAGATTCTTTTCCTGCACCCCAGCTTGACGTCACGTCCAGCTTCCTTGTCAACCTGCGGCACCAAAGAGCCCAGAGGAGGGGCTAACGCTAACGGGCGTGGCACACGGCTGGACGAGTCTGAACTTCCTCTGTCTGTGGCTGAAACGTACACACCTCCTCCACTCACTGACCTCACACCTGCCTTGGTGTTTGTTGGCTTTTGTTTTTGTGATACAGATCCAAAAGTAGCTCTTCAAATGTTCATTGAAATGAAGGAATACATTAAAGCAAAACAGAGCAGACTGTATAACGCTCATCTACGCAGAATTAGGACAGCTAAAAATGTTTTTAAATTTTCCACCCTTGAATAAATTTTGATGTGGAACATTTGCTTTGCCCCAGTTTTGGTTTCATTCTGTGTTCAATACTACCATCTGGTGGTTTTCTGTGACCTTTGCACTTTTGTCCTCATGGCATCAGGCCTATTTTGTTTATCTACAAAGCATGGCAGTGAGTAACTAAAATATTACATTAAGTCAAACATGTTTGCACACTGACTCAGACAGGTTGATTTTCTTTTATCAAAAGCTGTGATGCAAAGCATCTCTTCTTCCTTGGTGCTGATACCAGCCTAACACACACTCTGTCAGAGTGTATTTGTTTCATTTGTAAAAGACGATCAAATGTAAATAAAATTTAAAAAAAAAATCAACTTCATTTATTTTTTAACTATGGAATTAACTTAATTTTTCTTTTACTTTTTACCTGTAAACACAACTTCATTAAGATTTTAAAAATATTGTAAATGTACAAATTTCTAATAAATGTTGACATAAACTATTCCCAGAAAAAATCTGCAACAACAAGGTTATGCTATTTACACATCCTGAAAATAATAATTCATTTCAATTTCAGCATTCAGTGTTTTTTTTTTTTTTGTAGCAGTTTTGTGGCAGTCAGTGTCGCATTCAGTGTACCATGTACACCTTACGGCTGGGGCCTCTTTAATCAGGATAATGGTTCAAGTGTGTGACTTTTTAGTCTCAACGCAACCTGACAGCTGTGGTTTGTGATGGACAAACAAGCGAATGGACAGCAAACGAGGAACCAGCACACAATCAGGTCCTCACATTATGTCTCGTAGGCGGAAATTTACATTTTAAGAAACAAAAACAGAGGTCCAGCCTACTGCAGAGGGTCCACTCTGAAACAATAAATCTAAAAGAGCCGTAAAAGAAGAAATTTCTAACGGTTCACCACATATTTTTATTCTACATAACTTTTATACCTAACAAAGTTGTTCAGAAGATAATTTCCTAATTTGCAATGTTCACCACACGACAACATGTTCTGACATTTTCATGCAGCTGATTAAACACAAAATGATGTGTTGGCTTGTGACGTTGGAGTTGTCAAAGTCAGAAAGACGTCAAGCATTCTGAGCAGAGGCTACGCAAAATAACTAGCAGCTCTCTGACGTGACAGCAGGTAAAACTAATATACGATACATGTGCCATCCTTAATTTTGACTTTTTTATTATTATTTCTGCACCACATTTGTGTGTTTTGGGTTAGTCCAGAAGCATTGTGACACTTGGTAAAATCCTCTTTGTAAAGGACAGTGACATTTGTCCTCCCGCTTGTGATGTCATACCCAGGTAATCGTGTTGAAGCAGAATTTAAATAGATCAGAGTTAAGGCAGAAGGAGTAAAACCACATCCAAAGAATGTAACATTTAAAACCGAGGCAGAAGTCTGAGTCTGATCCAGTGTTTTTGCTCTGAACCCTGAAGTTCCCAGCAGGTCTGCATGAGCGCCAGCTGCACGCTCTACAGGCGTGAACAAGCGAGCATGTGCTGGCTGAGTGACGGGTGTGTGAGGACGTCTGATGTCTGATTCTGTCCCTGGCAGGAAGCCACATCACAGGTACACCACCTCTCCACGGTGGGCCTGCTCAGAGGACAGAAGGCTGACAAGAGGCCTGAGGGAAATTCATCTCCTTAACCTGGATTAGAGGGAGCGCTTCCATTTCCTCTTTCTGACTTGTCCTCGTTCTTTTGTTGTTTCTCGTTTCTTTTTCATTACTTACACAGAGCAAATCAGGATGCAAATAAACGCTCCATTAAAGAGGCAGTGTTATGTAACATTGGCTGTTTTGAGCTTTACATCATGTTATGTTATTCCCTCAGCGAAAACATACCCAGAGTGTTGCCTTGATTCTTTCATGCATGTTCGAGAAATCCCTGAATCTCCATGACAACCAGTCAGCTGTGCGAAAGGGCTTTCGGGACAGAGCCCCGACTTCGAGGCTTTGCTCCTCCTCGGAGTTGGAGTTTCCAAGCTTCCACATTCCACCTCTCCTGCCCCCATGACTCCTTCAGACTAGCCTGCAGCAATTAGCAAACGCATCTACTGAGTTCATTATAGGAGCTACTTCTGAGTGTAACGCTGGTAGACTGTCACTGCAGTTTTGCAAAATACATCTGTTTTGATACAGCTGAAAAACCTCCTAGCACAAAAACCTTTTAGCGAAAAACATGTTTTTTTTTTGTTTTGTTTTTTTTCAGTTGGTGTGTTTCCATTAAGCAAATGTATTTTTGTAATTTTTCAATTGTAAGGTCAATACTTCTCCTCCTTCTTTGTCTTTGTGGACATGTGCGCCGCGACGTGACAGAGCGTTGGACCCGCAGCCTGAAAAGCCCTCACTGGCCCTGCCTGACGTCCTGTCAGGATTTCTGTCTGTTTCTCTAACAGATTTGTTATCAAATGTCTGACCTTTAGGGCGTTGACTACTCAGAAGTATTTCACACAATCTTACTTACAAAAAGTACAAAGCAGGAGTTTAGCTGTTCACTTCACACATTTCAGTCAGACCAGTTTGACCCCAACAAAGGCTTTTACCCATGATCCTGCAGCTTTTGTCACATTTCATTAACTTTTTCTTTTTTCTTTTAAAGAAACTAATAAAAAAATATAACAACATAGAAATGCAGTGGTAAACACCACTGCATTTCTATGTTGTTATATAGAAACAACATAGAAATATAGAAACAACAAAATCCTGACAAAATTGTCAGGATTTTGTCTTTTCACAAACGCTGTGCAAACATGTATTGGGTAATAAGCACTTCAATAATTTCCTCTGTATAAAGAACTTTTCTCAGTAGATGTGATCTATTGTCTTACTTCTTACTGTTTATTTCTAAACTGCCTAAAATGTTCTTATAATAAAAAGCTACATCTTACATGGTTTTATGCAGCGTGGCACAGCGATGTGGAACATGTTGGCTGTGATGCAGCATGTTGACAATTTGTTCCATAATTTGTTCCTCATTAATTCAGAAATGTGTGTCTCTGTTTGATATATTAAGCAGCTGAAATCTTTTACTTTTGAAATTAGTTGAGTCTATAGCACAGTTCCACTCTGTAACATGTCTTTGCGGGTGTTGCACCAGACATGAATCACAAGAGGGCGCTCAGTAGCGCAAGACTGTGTTTGAAAGTCGCTGGCCCCCTTTGCCCCCCTCCTAGTCTGCTGTTTCCCATGAAGAGCATCTTTCAAACAAAACAGCGGTGAGGTGAATGCGCCCAGCTGGCTGCGCTCCCTTTGTGTTGTTGGGGTCACTGTGTTGTTCCAGCATCATGAGCATCAGCACAAACAGCAGCTGGCATGTTCCAGCCTCACAAATCCCACTGAGTCATCAGCAGGCGCCTCCTCTTTGTCCACAGGCTTAGTTGGGCTCTGACCCTCACCGGCTCACACACACAGACACACGCACGCAACCTGTGACGGTCCTTGTTAGGCCAGATAAACAAGAACACACACACACACACACAGAGCACCATTGTGACCTCTAACATTACAAGCACTCACACAAGGCAGGTTCTTGGCCAGGTGCTTTCACCTTTAGCCTTCATTATCATGTTTAGAAAGCTTCAGTAGGTCAAGTTCAAAGTGACGCATAGAAGTCGTTTAACAGTGTTATGTGAAATTATTACTTTTTTTAGCTTTACATCATATTATAATGTTATGCCCTCATCACAAACATACCTGCAGTGTTACTTTGATTCTTTCATGCGTCTTTGACTCATTTTTTTAAAGTGTCTTTTTTTTCTTCTCATTATAGAGGAGATGAGGTTCTGACTGTTTCTGAACAGTATAAATTGTACATATGCATAGGCAAATGGTGAGCCTCAACTTTTTCTCTTTGTTCCACAGAGCGTGATGAAGTCCCACATTTCCACTGACTCTGTTCCATTCAGGTGGTCACTACAGGTCAGATGCTTCTCTGATCAGAAACTGTCTGTAAGGCACTGGATGAGCGAAGTTATGCAATAAAATGTCTAATAATAAAAGGTGATTATGATCCAAACATACACGTATTTGTGTCACACCCAGTGTGGCGTCACTGTTCCCGCCATGACACTAACCACTACACTACGAAGTAATCTACACAGGAGTATGGTGTGTGTGTTATGAGTTTCATTTTGAATTACCTGTACACATCATTGTCATTACCTCGAAGGTTCAGGTTCAAGGTTTGAAAATGACAATTAGGCAATTATTACCGCACAATAAGTGCAAAGTGTCACTAACTCAAAAAAAAAATGATTAATGATTTTCTTTCTTTATGGAAGGCTTTACTTCTTTATTGATTTCTGCCTGTACTGTTTCATGTTCCTCCTATAATGTGTAACCATAGGAACAAGAGATCTGTTTACTAGTTAATAAGAAGTGATGATGGAATTGCGATCGTCTAATCCCTGGTGAATTAATTATAGACAATGTGGATATAGAGCAGCAGTAAAATGAAGACACTTAAGCCTTCTCCTCCCTCCATCATAATGTGCAGTGTGAGATATCTGGAAAATAAGATGACCGGCATGAAGCTTTACATCATGTTATAATGTTATTATCTTATCTTAAGCATACATGGAGTGTTGACTTGACTCTTTCATGGGTGTATGAGAAACCCTTCAATCTCCCATGGCAACCACTCAGCTGTGGAAAACATCTGGGTGGATGTAGCACCGCCTTCGAGACACAGTTCCTCCTCAGAGCAGCCCTCCCTCAGCTCCTTCAGACTAGCTAGCGGCAATCAGCAAACACCTGGTGGAACTGCACATCTGCTGAGCTCGTAATAAGATTACAGGAGCTACTTGTCACTGCAGCTCTGGTAAAAACGTCACAGAAGGGTTAATAGAGGAGCCGTGTTGTGATTGCCTCCTGGAGGCGGGGTTTCAGAAAGAGCAGTTTGAGGCCCAATTTTGAGACAGTAAATTAGAATGTCAAATTTCTTTTAAGTCATGTTTGATATATATTTTTATAAACACTGAAGTTAGCATAGTTACTTGATTGTGCAATGAAATGGCACCGTGTGCCTGGAAAGCACTTAAAACACCAAAAGGACTTTACAATTAAAACTTTAAGACCAAGTTGGCTGACAGGGATTTGAATGGGCAGTGGAACAGTGTGGCTTATCAACAATGGTGTCATTCAGGGCATGCTACTATGATTCTGAACTATTAACTTAAATTTTCAGCCATGATATCCTCTAAGAGAGTCATTGGTCTCATCTCAATAGTAGTGTGCTTTTTACCATTAGTGATTATGACTCTGAGCTACAGCTGCTACACCTTAATGGTCAATATTTTCACAAATATATTTCATTATCCATCCATCCATCCTTCCATCCATCATCTTACACACTTATCCCTTGTGGGGTCGGGATGGGTGCTGGTGCCTATCTCCAGTCGTCAACAGGCCAGAGGCGGGGTCACCCTGGACAGGTCGCCAGTTAATCGGAGATACATTTCATTAATTCTTCCACATTGAAAATTATCACCCAATCCATCCATGAACCTGTTTCTTGCTGTCAGACAGCAGTGCTCCCAGCTGTTCCACTGTGCAGCCCATTTAAACAGATAAATAACCACAGGAACAGAAAGTGTTGGAGATGATGGGCTTTATTGGAACACATTATGAGGAGTTTTAGCTGTCTGATTTTGGCAGCTCCATGACTCTGCTGATGGAACAAACAGTTGCAGTCAAGGCTCCCCACTCAGCAGGACTCCCATACTCCCCTTTCTCCAGCAGGTACTGCCGACCACTGAAGTTGGGGTGTTCATAGAACACCCAGGAACCCTGGAGGACCTTGCAGGACATGACTTGACATGGCCATTTTTCTCGCAAGGAATTCATATTATCCGTCACCTCCAGAGTCGGACCGTTAAAGTTTGGTCGTCCGTATAGCTTGAGCTTGAACGGGCCCTTGCACTGAACATAGCAAAAGAAGTGTGTTTAGTTGAATGTACAAGGTGTGTTTTATGGCGTTGTTTTCTGGAGACTCACGTTTTTGATGATCTTGCAGGATCTGACACAGTCATTAAATCCCATCCACTGACCATAGCCTGTGTACTCCCCAGGGCCAATTATATACTGGTAACCTGAGAAGTTGTTGCGCTCATATAGGACCCACCAGCCGGCCTGCACCTTCACAGAGTTGCATCGGCGGATGTAGCTGTACAAGTCTGCCGAGTCCCCTTTGCAGTCGTAGGACTTTCCCTGGAAGTCCTGACCTTCATAAAATACAATCTGAAAAAAAGACAAACAGACGGCTCCATTGCAAACACATTTCCTATCAGAGGTCTGAGTTTAAAATCATCAATGGTTTGAACAGGAGTTAGTTCCCCCCATGACTGTCCCACCTTCTCCATTTGTAGAGTTTAAAATACTGCAGTCACTAACGAACAGAGTAGTCTTTATACGTGGCAGGAACAATACCAACAAATGCGGGGTTAGCAGGACATGTAACACTTATTGCAATTCAAATATTTGTCTAGAGTCTACCTTTTGTTCTTACCCACTGAATTATCTCACAACACACAATTGTAGTGTGGCAGTGCCAAGAATCAAAACCAGCCACAGCCAAACACATCTGAGCCTGTGCAAGTTAATTTTATGGCTCGCTTCAGAACGACTATCAAAGTATAAGACTTGCTGTTCATTCATTTGTACGAGACAATGATTTATATGAAAATTAATCAATGTATTGTTTTTCTAAAAACTATGATATAAGAGGAAAAGAATCGATGATGACAATAATAAAAAATAAAAAAACGTTAATTGAGGGACCAATGAAACTCAATGAAGTTGAGTCGGTGTCCCAGTGTGCGTAGTTTGGATACTCGGCACGTTCTAGAAAGTATTGGTGTCGCAGATAGTTGGGCTGATCGCATTGGACCCAAGCCCCATCCATCACCACGGACAACCAGAACTCCCTGAACTTAAAGAACTCAGAAATCGATGGGCCGTCCTCAGCACACTCTGCTGCCTGACCTCCAGAATCCTGCGTGTTATAGAACCTGATCTTCCAGGACTTTCCGTACATCTGAAAGACATGAGTAAGAGATCAGGAAAAAAAAGTGTAGCTGAATCAGATCTACAATATTTGAACATTTTTACTCTCTTTTATCCTTCCCGTTTGTCCGGTAGGCTTTCAGTGAATATTGCTTGATTGGTGCACTCTTTGGCACCCAGTTGACCCTCAGTGTTAAAGCATGTAGCTTCGTTAGCCTGAAAGAAAGGGCGAATCATAGCAACTGTAGAACAGCAACCCTTATCTTGAGCTTACATTTTTAATGAAGTGACATGACTGGATGCTCTCACTGAATCCCATCCAGTGTTGGCTCTCAGGCTGTATGGGCCGCTCATACAGCCCATACAGCCGCTTGGAAGGTCTTGTCTTCAAAGAAAAAAAAAGTGTAGGTGAGGAAACATAGAGATAAGAATAGTGCCAAAACAATCTAACAATCTGCAGACAGGGCAAAGCTTTGTTATTCAAAATAACCTGATTTGCATATCAAACAAATGCCAAATCGATGTAATGCGAACCCTATAAAGGCCCTGTTGGTATAAAGTGTGTGATCCATTCTGCAGTAATCAAGATGGTGTCTTTTGTTCGAAAGCAGCATGAAGTCAGTATGAGATTGTTGCTGGTTTGATTCTAAGAATTGAACAGAAATATCCATTGTTGTTCAAGCTAAATGTTAAACTTGTTTTTAACATGTGATGGTACCATGAAATGTTTATTTGGTGAAACTTTCAAAATGCCTCCTGACCATAATTCTTCATCTCTGAAATCGTTACCAGTTCCTGGGCTTTTAAACTGAAGGACATCCCAGAAGTAGAACACATGCATCTCTCTGAAAACGGTGAAATCCCTGGAAGTTATTGGGAAACTGGGTGGCTGCGCCAACAGCAACGTTTGATGAAAACCTGGAAAGTCGGTAAGGATCAGTGGTGCAGCAACATGCTAATGGGACGAGAGAAAGCATTCACTTCACAAGATTTAGGTTAGAGGAGATTTTGACATTTTATGTTACAAGGCAAAGATTTCACATTCACCAATTTTGAATGAATTTGTATTTAGCAATAACTCATGCTTCAGCTTTTCATCTGATCTGCTGTAGCGAATCAGCTAAAAGTACCTGCAAAGATTTCCTGAGCTTTTGAAAAGTCTCTCAATCTAAAGTGATGTCATTTTCAGAGACACTGAATTTTGGGTTCTCTTTAACACCATAATCATTCAATGCAAAAAAAAAATAAATAAATAAGAAAAGCTTGAAATAGCGATGGACAGTGAAAGAAAGTTTCACTTTCTTAGATGACTGGCAAGAAATATTACACTTTTATGCAATATTTTAGTTATTTTCAGATCTACTAGTACTCCAGGAGCTGGTCCTGCAATCTTACAGTGTCTAAAATAAACATGTTTCCACCACATTTTATGTTGTTGATGCGATGAGAGGCCATGTTGAAATGTGAAGTCAGTCTTACAAGTCGTAGCTGGAGGTAGCCGGAGTTGATGTCACTGTCCCAGTGGGAAATCTGACTTCAGATGACGCTCCAGTTCATTTGTCTGACTGGGAACTTGTAATTTCCCAGCTCAGACGGAATGCAGCATAAATTCAAATTTAAAACGATGGTGACATCTGTCAAACCCTTTCATTTAAAATACAAAACAGAAAAGTAAAACCAACTGAACACCAATAGATTGTAAACCTGCAGAAAACCGTTTTGACAGAAAGGCCTGAAATAAAGTTCCTTTCTGTGGTTTTTTTGTTATTGATATATTTCTGATGTCAAGGTTATTTTCTGTTGACGCAAAGTGAATTGGGCCTAACTTGGAAACTTCATTAATGTTTTGTTTTCCTTCCAGTTGGCTTAGTAAACCAGGGAGTTATTGTTTGACTTAAATCTTGCCCATAGTGTAGCTTTACATAATTTAAATAAATCAGATGATAAAACAACTGGTTTTCTAAAGGAAACTGCTCTGTGTGCTTTTTGAAGTCAGCTCGTCATGGTAAGTTGGTCACAAACTCATTATTATGTCATTAACAAAAAGTTTATTTTCTTTGTCAAAACAGCTAAAAATCTTTTATCTCTAACTAGCATTTTATTATTTTCCTTTTTGTTTTCTGCTGTAGAAGCATTGGAAATGTTTAACACATACACCTACTAAACTTAAAACATTGATCCAAATCAAATAATGTTGTTTAAATATGATGGAAATTTCTCTTATGTACCCTCTAGTCTTGGAAATCTTTAGCTCGGTTCAACTACGTGACTTTCACTCGTTTCCCCTGTCTTTGTCCTGAATCATGATGGCACAAATGAAATTAACAGCGATCGCAGAGCTGCTTATTCATCAGCTTCCAGATAATTTAAATAACAAAACCCTCTAACAGCCCGTATAAAGTATAAAAGCCGCCTGGCAGCCGCAGGTTGTTGGACAGAATCCCACAAACGCACATCAAACATGGGCAAGGTGGGTAGAGAGTTCACCAGAGAACTGTTTAGGATGTGCACTGCAGAGAAACAATGCAGACGAGTGATAAAATCACAGAGAAGGACAACATGTTCATCCAAAGCTTCTCTTTGTTTTCTAGATCATCTTCTACGAGGAGAGGAACTTCCAGGGTCGCCACTATGAGTGCATGAGCGACTGCTCTGACATGTCCTCCTTCCTCAGCAGGTGTCACTCCTGCAGGGTGGAAAGCGGCTGCTTTGTCGTGTACGACCGCCCCAACTTCCTGGGAAATCAGTACTTCCTGAGAAGGGGGGAATATTCCGACTATGGGTCTTTTGGCATGAGTGACTCCATCCGATCCTGCCGCTTAATTCCCCAGGTATACACTAAAAACAACCTAGACGGTAGTTAGTGACTTAGTGTTAGAAATGTTATTTCATTTAAATTATGCTTTTGACACTTTTTAACAAAGTCAACATGAGCAAGGTTATTGCTATGTGTCCCTCTGGGTTCATCCAAACAGCACAGAGGTTCTTTTAGGATGCGCATCTTTGAGAGGGAGAACTTCCTTGGTCAAAGCCACGAGCTGGTGGACGACTGTGACAACATCGTGGACCGCTACCGCATGTCTGACTGCCAGTCCTGCAGCGTGATGGACGGCCACTGGCTGATGTATGAGCAGCCCCACTACAGAGGCAGGATGATGTACCTGAGGCCTGGAGAGTACAGGAGCATGAGGGAGCTGGGGCACAGCGGCATGAGGCTCAGCTCTGTCAGGCGCATTATGGATTCCTGCTGAGGGACAACAGTCATGTGTCCATGAGTCAAATAAAACATACATCAAACTGACTTGTTGTTTTATCATTCAATCCTGTAGATGTTTGTGCGTGCGTGTGTAGGTTGTGAAAGTTCTGCTACATATTTTACATATAATATTTTATTTAATACGTTACAAACTATTTTAAATTCTCAGGAGTAGAATGTAAAATCTTTAATCAATCAATCAATTAAATTTTATTTGTATAGCACATTTCAGCAGCAAGGCATTTCAAAGTGCTTTACATAATTAAAATAAAAACAGCATTTGAGAAAGAGATTTAAAAAACACAATTAAAACGTTAACAGTGAGAAAGAGAAATAAAAAGCTGTAGAACTTTAGTTGAGACGCCGTCAACTGGGACTCCAACCCTTTGTACTTTAGTCAAAACGCCGTTTGACATTCTACCAGCTGCTACAAAAACCTAAAGCTCCAGTAAGTAGCTTTTAAAAAATGTGAAACAATTTTAACATACTGGTTAAAACTGACAGTATGTTGTGAAAGAATAACATGAGGCAGATAAACTACGAAGATCTGCCTCTGCAGAAATACACGTTCAGAAACAACCAATCAGAGCATGGAGGAGGGTCTTAGCACTACCAATCAAGCTTACATACTACTCACTTGGTTTGCTTCAGTTGTGCTAATGGTGGAGAAAAAAATCTGTTACATGGGAACAGTGTATCCACCATCATCAGCAGCTATGCTAACTAGCCGTAGCATTCATGACAGGCTATGCTGTGAGGAAGGTGCTGTAGCATGGAGAACAAGAAGGCGATTGACTCTGCTAAGGTCGTCCTTCTGGCTCTGATTGGCTCTTTCTGATAGGGAGCGGTGTGTTTCTGCAGATGGCAGTAGGGCCACATGGAGAAGGTTTCAGGAGCTTGATTGTTTCATAGATTATCTGTCTGACACTACACTGTCAGGACATAGTGACAGTTTTAACAAATATGTAAAAAAAAAAAAAAAAAAAAAAAAAAGCATTTTTATACAAAGCTACCTACTGCCGCATTACGCAAACTGTAGTTGAAAATGTTGCAGTCAGATTTCTTACCAACACCAAGAAAGAAAACCTACTAGTCCTCATTTAGCATATCGTCACTGGCTACCATTTTGTTTGTGATTGATTTTAAGATTTCCTGAATAGTTCTTAAGCACTTTGTTGTTATTACCACTGGCAGATCATCTAAAGATATTACAATATTAAATAGAAAGCTACATTTTCTTTCACCAGTTCTAAGCAACAATCTTCTGTAGTGACCAGTGATGGCATAGTTACTTTGAAAAAGTTACTTTAATCACATGACTGATTAATCCTTGAAAAAGTAACTTAGTTAGATTACTGATTATTTGATTTGGAATGTACATTAAAAGTTACATTAAAAGTAACTTTTTAGTTACTTTCAGCAGCTGCTAACAATAATGTCCCACCACCTGTGAAAATTGCATTGATCTTTGCCAATGCATAATTGCAAGTTATTTTATAATGGTAACATATGTGTCTCCACTTATAAGGTTGAACTTAAGGGGAGATTGTTTAATGGTTATAACAGTCCAAAAAAAAAAAAAAATGTTAGTAATTTGTGCGTGTTTTGTGTGTTTCTGTATTGTCTGGAAAACTCTAAGAAGGATTCTCTGAACCGTCAACCCAAAGTGCTGAGAATCCTGTACCTATTTTACTTGTATTTCCTGTATCAAAGATTGTTGACACTAGTTCTAAAACTGAACTTTGTGGTTGCTGCTGATGAGTGATTTCACTGTGCATATAAGGGTGTAGTCTGTCTTTCTCAATATTTTTTTGCAGACTAAAATAAATGTTTCACTAGGTTGGCAGATCAAATTAGTTACATGTAGAAGAGACCGTGAAATACTACACTGAATAAAATGATGTAGAGTTGAAACAAAATAAAAACGAATGCATGTTCAAGTTTGTAACTATAACAGACATAATGAGACTATAAATTCAGACTGTGGACTTGTTATTTGAATTTCTTACGGTGCTTTTTATCCCGCTGACAGCAGAGTCCCAGCTGATACATTTTCTGTTGTCACCCACCTGTACCCCATAGGGCAGCCGCTGCAGTTGGCACTGCACCAGATGCATACACACTGGAATAATAACCATTTACAGAGCGATTTAGCTATCATTATAGCCCTGTACGCTACGCTGCTGAGTAAGATATTCAAAACAATGGCTCCATAGATCATTTAACCATGATGATGAGTATAAAAGTGACAGAGTTTGCTTTGCCCAACTACCAGTGCAATCAGGGACAACAGGACTGACTACCAAAATGGGCAGAGTAAGAGAGCGTTTTGGGTGTTTCTTACAACATAAGCAGATCATTTCCTACCAGATCATATCTGAAACCATTTTCTCCTTCCAGATAATCTTTTATGAGGACAAGAACTTCCAGGGTCGTTCCTATGAGACCAGCAGCGACTGTGCAGAGCTCACCTCCTACCTGAGCCGCTGCAACTCCTGCAGGGTGGAGAGCGGCTGCTTCATGGTCTACGAACGCTCCAACTTCATGGGCCACCAGATGCTGGTGAGGCGAGGAGAGTACCCCGACAACCAGCGACTCATGGGGATGAGCATGAGCGACTGCATCCGCTCCTGCCGCATGATCCCCATGGTAACAACCCATAATCACACTCTGCATCGTCTTACGGTTATGTAACGTTAAAGCGGTCTCTCATGAGAATCACATTTTGAGGTCTCTCTTACAACACGTTGCTGTGTCCTCCTGTGTATTTTATATGTTGTCAACTAATCATTCGACATTCTATGCCTCTATCTGACCTTTAATTACAAGGATGTTTATTCTTCCCTATTCATGTTTTAATTCAACTTGCACTGCGGGTAAAATGCTTCCTGAAAGTAATCGTGCTTCCTCTCACAGCACAGAGGTCCATTCAGGATGAGGATCTACGAGAGGGAGAACTTTAGTGGTCAGATGAACGAGCTGATGGACGACTGCGACTCCATCCAGGAGCGTTACCGCATGTCTGACTGCCAGTCCGTCCATGTGATGGATGGCCACTGGCTGCTGTATGAGCAGCCCAGCTTCAGAGGCAGGATGCTGTACCTGAGGCCCGGAGAGTACCGGAGCATGAGGGACATGGGAACGGGCCCCATGGACATGCGGATCGGCTCCATCGGACGCATCATGGAATCCTGTTAGACAGGAAGGAAAAGCTCATGTCGATGAATTGACTCAATTTAAATTCAATCCATTTGAGTTTCCTGGGATATTTTGGCTTCAAAATCTGAGATAGAACCACGAGAAATGAGCTGTTTATGTCAATAAACAGTTGATTCTGCAGTGAGTCCTGATTATTGTACCAAACAAACTAAGTAACCTAATTCACAAAACATTAAAAAAATATAGAAATTAAAAGCATGTTCAGATTTTTTTTGTTTCTAGTTTCAATAAGTATTTTACTTTGTTTTTATTTACTCCCACTCTGGCGTCAACATAATGAGATTTCACCTTAGCGGATTTTGCAGATGATCAAACCTGGGAATAAGAAGATTTATAAATGTGCATCAGAATGTCAGGGCAAGCTGTGAAGTGTTTAGATTCCTAATCTGAAGGAGACAATGAAATCCAACACATTACAATAGGATGAACTCCTGAAGGATGAACTCTTTTTTTTTCACTAATTACTTCAGCATTTTGATCTGTGAAACAGTCAAGCAGTATCTTGTTAACAGTCTCTTAAGACTAACAAAACACCACATAGCTGACTTCAGGTCTGAAGAAGGAAAACGATCGACTTACAGTACCAGTTGATTAATCAAGTCTAAGAACATTTTTGACAAACTGTCAAACAACAAAAATGGTTTTCCGAACATTAACCACAAATACATCACCTTTGAAAAAAAGTTTGCTATTTGCTAACCATTTTGTCTTTCACTCTGCATTTGAAAGCAAATGTTTATGTACACTGTGTAAAAGTCAGAGCAAGCATTCCCAGTAACACTTTATTTGAGTGCATAAGACTGACATGACACTGTCATAAACATGAAGGGGTTTTCATGAATGTTTGTGGCTTTCATGAACACTTCATGACTGTTGTCATACTAAGTTGTACTAAAACTTGCATTAAGAGTACATTAAAGGTGTCAATACATCACACATTTTTAAAGCAGAGTAATGCTATCAATCGCTGGTCTCCACGGCAACACTCATCACCAGGTGAGTGGAGCCATGCGTCTGAGTGAGATGCTTTTATACCCAAACGTGGGGATGTGTGACGAAAACCTATCCCGCCTGATGTAAAGCCGCACAGCTTTAATCAAACAGGCTCAGACACTGTTTGATCAAAGAGGGCAGCACTGAGATGGTTTTAGGAAAAATAATGCAGGACTAAAACATTTACACAAAAATGTCAAAATGTTCACAGAGTCATACAGATTGGCCCAGATAATCTGCTTAGACAATTTATCAGGAAAAAAAAGTTGATTTGGGGGTTAAATGCACATTAACCACTACTGAAAGAGGCCATATGGGACTGCAGAACAAGTGTGAGATAGTGATGTGATACTGATCTGAGACGGTAGCAGCTGTTAAGTTCACATGTGCACAGAACGATACACCAATGTCTGTCTGACATGATTAATGTAATGATCAGAGGAAAATCTTGAGGATTGTGCACAATATGTTTTCTTGTATATAAAGTAACTAATTTATTTTTATGAAAGCCACACCCACAAATCCTGAGCAGAGCGCTTAGGTAAATATTGCAGGTTGTAAGCCACACCCTGGTTGTGCAATCTCCTCAGGAAGGTCTGATGCACACGCTTGATAGACTGATTTGTATGATGTGAAAGGACAACGTGATCTGTGATTGACAAGGAGTTTTAGCTGTTTGTTGATTGTGAGAAGAGGAAACTGTTTGATGGCTGTGCTGCTGATCTTAAGTGGGAGATTTTTTAAGGTGATGAATACTTGTGATGGCTTCAAGGAACTTGGTTCCCCCCAGTGGTCTTCACCCCTGGGAGGAAGCTTAATTTGTGTGGAGCAACATGTTTCCAAGGCATACCCAGGAAAATGTTAAAAGGATCCAAGACTAGTTGAACATGTTGGCCTAAATATGTTGCAATTTTCCTATTACATAAAAAAAAATAGTTGTTTGTGATACACCAAAACTCATCACTACTTCAAAAATGTACATCTTTTGTTGTATTTTTCACCCATAGAGGTCTCCATTTTTTCACTGATGGGTTGATAACGCATAACGGTCCATTCTGTACTGGAATCTACATAGTAAAATACAGGAAGGCTAGTTGTTTATCATATTGCGCTTGACTGGTGTAATTTTAGATAATGCCACACCGTGTCACTATTGGCTGTAATTAAAAACAAATAAAAATAAAAACTGAGGTGAATCTGGATAATTTCCCACATGAAAGAAAGGTGAATGCAGTGTGAGAGCTGGAGTGAAACACAACGAAGGACCTAATCTGGACCCTGAATGTTTCTCCACAACACTTTGAGTCATTTGTACCAGCAGAACTAACGAAGGTTCTAACAGGTGATCGTTACCTTAATGAGATAAAAATTAATGCCGCGCTGAGACAGACAGAGCTGGTCAGTCTTTGAAATGCTAACAGGAGGTATTCTGCCTGCGGTACCGACATCACCGATCCGACCAGACCCACAGAGGTCCGGTGTCAGTGGTAACAAAGTTCGGTGTCGCTGTTACCACCACACCAGACTCTAAACAGCACAGCTGTTGCTGAACTGGACACAGAGCTATAGAAGTACGTACCAGATCACACAGTCCAACCAGAAGTGTCATTCATTGTTTTATTTATAAAGTGGAAGGCAGCAGCAAAACACCAGCTGCTACAGCCAACTCTGTCCTCTTCCTCGGTTTGAGGAAGAAGACAGATAATATTTTAATAAAATTTATAAAAACTAAATAACCTACAGTATTATTACTGTATTGTTTTTATATCTAAAATAAATATTTCCAAAATAAGGTCTATTTTTATAACTAATCGTGGATCATTTTGACAGTTATTCATTCTCTTTTCTATCTTTTCTACAATGCTTGTTTCGATCTGTCAGTTGACAGAGGCTTATGAAATGTGGCACACATATGAGACTCAGTCCATTTTGCCCATTTTAGTTCAAATGGACCATTTTGTGAAATTTACACGTTTTGTTTGAGCATACGCCTCCTATGCATTTCTTCTTAGCAACTTAAAAAAATTAATCAGTTCTTACGGTAATAAACTGCAGGCTATACGCAGCTTGGCTCACCTCAGCCTTGAAATAGACTTTTTGTCATAACAAACACCAAGTACAAGGTAAAAGCACCACCAAACCGTCAGTCTGTTATCACAATGCACTCCTTAGCACATCTATGTCATCATTGTCATAATTTCATCTTTGTTCATTAAGATCAGGACGCGATTCATCCACTTTACATATTAAAGTGGATGAATCACTCTAACCTTATTAAATGACAGCCTTCTTATTGTACACAATACCAGATACACTTTTGTTGCCTCTTTCGAACCTGACAGGAAGTCATCCATTTTGGATTGCACTCTCAGAGTTTGGATGTAAACTCAAGGAGGTGGCAAGTCTCGAACCCGCCAGAGCGGCTCTAGGCCTGCAATTTTAAATTTGCTGCAAAGTGTTTTGTTACTGACCGTATATAAATCTCATTAACATACCTCTTGTAATAGCTTTAAAAGCAGCAATATCTGATTCCATTGGGTTTATTGCTTCGATCTGTCAGTATGAATTGGTTCAGCCAGTTTTCAAGATCCTTAAAACACAGATGCACTCTGCATGGTTTTCTTGAAATGTCATCATGGATGTGAAATATTTAGTTTCATCTCTGAAGTATCTGAAGTGAAATCCTGTTTTATTTGAAATTTATTAAATGTAAGTGTTACATTCTCTAGTCCAGAGTTTTGTTTTGCTAATAAAAATATAACATAAAGCAGCCCAGGTGTCATATTAGGTTTAGAAGTTTCTCGTTATTTTTCATTATGCTTAGCAACAATGCTGTACGTATGCAATGCATGCATTTCCACCAGAAGAGCGTAGTGCTGGATAATGACCCTTTAATGCCCTGGCAGCTCTATAGTCTTTTATGGCATGTTGCTGAGTGGGGACTTCACACAATAGAAGGCCAACATACATTTTTATTTTCAGCAAGTATAAAAGTAACGGTAGCCAGTGCCAGGACCACACATCAGCCACAGTTCAGTTCTACAGGAACCAACTGAAGACTAGGATCATGGGCAAGGTAGGCTGATCATGAAAGTCATCAACATTTTCAATTAAATGTAAGGATGCCAAATTTATATTTGTATAAAAAATAAACTGATTCCAGTTGATGATTTCGTCTTCTCAGATCATCTTTTACGAGGACAGGAACTTCCAGGGTCGCTTCTATGAGACCAGCAGCGACTGTGCAGAGCTCACCTCCTTCCTGAGCAGGTGTCACTCCTGCAGGGTGGAGAGCGGCTGCTTCATGGTCTACGACCGCCCCAACTACATGGGAAACCAGTACTTCATCAGGAGGGGAGAGTACGCAGACTACATGAGCATGATGGGAATGTCTGACTGCATCAGGTCCTGCCGTATGATCCCCATGGTACTGCGTCTCCTTTCTACACAACGTTTTACTTTTACTGCCAAAGCCTGATCTAATCTGGGTTTCTCAAATCCTTTTACAGTACAGGGGATCCTACAGGATGAGGATCTATGAGAGAGAGAACTTCGGTGGTCAGATGCACGAGTGCATGGACGACTGCGACTCCTTCATGGACCGCTACCGCATGTCCAACTGCATGTCCTGCCATGTGATGGATGGCCACTGGCTGATGTACGAGCAGCCCCACTACAAAGGCAGGATGATGTACCTGAGACCTGGAGAGTACAGGAACTTCAGGGACATGGGATATGGAGGAACCAAGTTCATGAGCATGAGGAGGATCATGGATTCCTACCACTAAATTTCAATAAAGTTATTCATTCTCTTTTCTATCTTTTCTACAACGCTAGAATTTTAATTATTAATATTTTTTATTTCTGGAAAAGTTGCAAAGAGGGTACAATAAATTCCTCTTTGCAACCTCAAGCCTCCTGCCCTGCATGTCTTAAGTGTTTCCTTGCTGACATAAATAACATAGTGATTACCAGCCTTCAGCAACACTTAATGGAATGCAGAGGAGGTCATGCAGTCTTTAGGATCTGATGAGGAACAGAGACACATTTAAAACGCATGGGACAGTGGGAGCTGAGGACCAACCACCGCATTAAATCACGAGTCAGCAACCCAACTCTGTCACTTAACGGTTGTCAGAACCTTAAATAAAGATGATAATTTTGATCAAATATGATCAAAATCAAGCTGTCTGCAAATCAATGACAGAATGCACTTTTAGTGAAAAATCTTTTCTGCTCACTCACTTGCAGATAAAGATTAAAGAGTGAATCCCTCATGTTATTGTCTATCCAGTATGCACGTGTCATTACCAGGTACAAAACAACATTAATTCCCTAATACTGTTGTGTTTCCCCAAATAACTTTCTGTTTTACAACTCAAATACCTTAATCTGACATTTTCTTACAAATAAAACATCAACTGCTGTCAAATTTAACCTTTAAATTACCTGCTAATTCTAGACATTCAATACTGTATTTACGTTATGTTTAAGATGCATTATTGCAATAAAATTTTGAAAAACACTTCAATATGGATAAAATCTGAGATGATGTGTTTGGAAAAAGGAAGCCAGAACTGGAAATTATTCAGCCAGCCAGAATAGAGTGGAAGAAGAGCCCGGAGACGAGGATTAGAAATATATACTTATAGTTTTATCCAAATATTTTGAGCTTTGCTGTGATAGTGACATAAATGACAATACAAAGTGTCTAAATCATCAAAATCTCCTAAGCAACAGAGCCCCTTAAAAAATATTGCTCCGTGTTATTGTAATATTGCAACGCCTGTTAAAACAAGAAGCATAATTAAAGCTAAATAACACCATAAGTGCATTCAATCCTATTGTGTTTTTTTTTTTTACTGTAAAGCGACCTTGAGAGTCCCAAAAGGTACTTAAAATAAAACAAATTATTATTAGTATTACAAAATATATTAACATTATCTGGGGCAACATTGGCTCAGGAGGAAGGGGTTCATTGTGTCACTGTTCGGTGGGCAGGTAGGTACAACTTATTTGTAGTTGTCTCTCTCTCTCTGTGACTTTAGAGATCCCTTGAACATCGACATAAAAAAAAAATACAGAGTGAAATTAGTGATTCTAAAATGATTCACGTGTGTCGCTTCACCTGAACTGTGGTGAGGTACAAGGATTGACTTCCATTTCTATCTTGATGACTAGCAACTCACTTAGAGGTAAAGATAACGCACCCTTGGTTATAATTAAAACAAGGTGGGCTCATGGGTTTACCTAACAGGATCAGGTTTTTAATTAAACAAACATATTAAAGGCGATTTGTGTTTAAGCTTTTAAAGAGTGGTTTGAAAACAACCCGTGTCAAAAATGAATGGCCTGTCCATACCCGTCTTACCTCTGTTGGGTTGCAGGGCCTGGTGCCTGTCTGTAATGGACAGGACAGGACGGTCACACTCAGAGACCAGAGCATATAGAGAGAACAACCTCTTCCATCGAGAGAACATGCAAACTCCACACGGAAAGGCAATGCCTGGCATTCTAACAGTAGTTGTGTTCTCTGGTTGTTTTCTGACGCACATGCAGAATAAAGCTCAGGACACTCAGACTAAAATACATAGCAATTTACAATATTTACAAAGAAATGTGTTTTGGGGGTTGGGGCACGTATGTTTGAGACTACCGGTCTAAGTCGGTCATCAATCGCTGAATGTTTTTTTTTCTGAAACTTCTTATTTCCATAGCAACATGATGTGGGCTACGTCCAATAACAGAGATCCTCTGAACTGTAGGATGATTCACACTCACCCAAAACGCATTCATACTTTAGGGTCACAGCAGTAGGACTATCACCTCAGCAAGGAAGCTGGGCTATAAATGCTGTAATATGCATCTCTGATCATTTTATTGTTCTGTTTAATTTTGCAAATAAAGTTTGAAAAAACGAGAGTCAGACTTATTTAGTTTTTATAAACTTTTGATAGCTAGCACTGGAAAGTCAGAAAGTGACTAAGTGTAGATTATGTGGACCTCAATTAATCTGATCCTTTTATGATCTTATAATATCAAAATATTAAAATCTTTGTGGAACTTTGTCAACTTTTTTGCACCCAGAAGCAGGTTGGTTGTCCAGGATTTTTTTCTATTTTTTGCTTGATATTCATAACGTACCCTGCTAAGAGACATGCCTATTATCCACATGGTAGGCTGGTAGTCAGCTGTTTTACTCTGTCAAGGTCAACCAGTCCATTACTAACACGCTGAATACATCACCACCTCTTGCAGATATAACCAATTTTATTTTTTATTCATCCTCTATCTACTGTTCCTCAAAGATATGTAACACTTTAAAGGTCAAGTCTATTAGTCATATCAAATTATCTTGATACATGTTAGCAATGCATCAACATACAGTGCTTTTGTGCAACACCTAATATCAAAACACTGCTAAAGTCAAATACATTTTTATACTGTAGAAAAAAGTCATAGCATCTCAGATCAGCTGTTGAGTATGTGTGTGTCACACACAAAGGCTGGTTACATGACCACTGTACAAACGACAAATGAAACATTTGCATGCAGTCTGTGGCATGCAAAATGTTGACATAAAAATCATCAACGTTAAGGGTTAACTCAGTGTTTAAGTTTGTGTACAGACAGCAACAAATGAAACATGTCTTTCTCTATTCACCGTCACAAATAATACAAAAGCAATTTCTATTTTTCTATGCTATTAGGAATAACATTATCATTCATGAGGTCATCAATTATAGACAAACTCAATTTCCATAAAAAAAAATGCTTTTAAAAGAAATTTCTAAACAATGGTCATGGCCCCACTGCTATATGTGTAAGCAACTCAAAATGCTCTAGGCTTCAATAGTATTTTGCCAGGTCAGGAATTTGAACAATAGAGGGGTACACTGTCTTTGTCTACTGTCAGGTATAAATGTAAGATACTCAGGCAGGCAGGGTATCAGTTCATCTACAGTACTCTGAGTGACCTGACAAGCCACCACCACCACCATGGGCAAGGTAAACATTTTTAAATCAATGGTAGACTACCTATAAGACTCATCTGGAAAGGCCTAATAGTGGCAATGATCTCTAAAAAAAAAAACTTTTCTCTCACAGATCATCTTCTACGAGGACAGAAACTTCCAGGGTCGCCACTATGAGTGCATGAGCGACTGTGCTGACATGTCCTCCTACCTGAGCAGGTGTCACTCCTGCAGGGTGGAGAGCGGCTGCTTCATGGTCTACGACCGCCCCAACTACATGGGAAACCAGTACTTCATGAGGAGGGGAGAGTATGCTGACTACATGAGTATGATGGGCTGGAGTGGTGGAATCAGGTCTTGCCGTATGATCCCTTCGGTACGTTTTAAACTATAAGTTATACATTTCTAAGACTGGGGCAACTAGATACTGGATTTTCATTATGTTTATTTGCTGCAAACAGTACAGGGGATCCTACAGGATGAGGATCTATGAGAGGGAGAACTTTGGTGGCCAGATGTATGAGATGATGGACGACTGTGACTCCATCATGGACCGCTACCGCATGTCTGACTGCATGTCCTGCCATGTGATGGATGGCCACTGGCTGATGTACGAGCAGCCCCACTACAGAGGCAGGATGATGTACATGAGGCCTGGAGAGTACAGGAGCTTCAGGGAGATGGGATATGGAGGAACCAGGTTCATGAGCATGAGGAGGATCATGGACATGTGCTAATTGTACAATTTTAACTTCATAAAATAAATAAAATGGTATACATTTATTGATCTGTCTACAGTGTTTTAATTGTTAGTGATAGTCGTGGTATAATTATTTTCATCATAACTGGGCTCAATGTTGGTGTGATAAAAGAAAAATGATCTTAATTTACACTAAGTTGCTACCTATTGTCTATTTAAACTTAAATTTTAAAAAATCTGGGAAAATTGTTGCTGTTGAGTAGTTATAAAAAAGTTTCTTCATTTGAGAAGTTTCATTTTGAATATTTATCACCTACTCAGCATTGGGGAAAATGTTTTCTTCCAACATTGCCCTGTGTTCAGTTCCATCCATTTTCCCCATCAACTCTGACCGTCTTCACTGTCCCTGCTGAAGAAAAGCACACCCACAGCATGATGCTGCCACCACCATATTTGACAGAGTGGATGGTGGGTTCAGAGTGATGTGCAGTGTTAGGGTTTTACATTTTGACCAAAACTGTAGCTTCCTTCACATGTTTGCTGCGCCGCCAACGTGAGTTCTGTCAAAAACGGCTAATGATTTTTTTTTTAATAATGGCTTTCTTCTAGCCACTGGTCCATGAAGACCACATCTGTGCAGTGAAGGCTAATAGTTGTCCTGTGGCCATATTCTCCCACCTGAGCTGTGGACCTCTGCATTTGGTCCAGAGTTACCATGGGCCTCTCGGCTGCATCTCTAATCAGTGCTGTCCTTTTTCATATTGGTAGGCTTACAGTTGTGCCATACTCTTTTCATCTCCGGATGATGGATTGAACAATGAGATGTTAAAATCTTGGAAAGTTATTTGATTGCCTGAGACTGCTTTAAACGTCTCCGCAGTTTTCTCCTTGAACCATCTGCTGTGTTCCTTGGACTTCATGATGCTGTTTTGTCCCCAATATTTCCTTAACAAACCTCTGAGGCGTCACGGAGCAGCTGGATTTGTACTAAGATTAGATTCCATGCAGGTGGACTCTATTTAGTCATTAGCAATCATCAGGCAACTTCTGAAGACAACTGGTTGCACTCAGAGGAAAGGGGGCTGAACACTTTTGCACACTTTTCAGGTTTTTTTTATTTTTAAATATTATTTTAAATCATATACAATTTTCTTTCTACTTCATAATTGTATACCACTTTTTTGTTTGTGTTAAATTCCAATGAAATACATTTATGTTTGTGGTTGTAATGTGACAAATATGAAAGAGTTCAAGGGATGTGAATACTTTTGCAAGCCACATATGGGAACATCACTGATTTCATTTATATTTAAACTATGCATTCTAGTTTTGTTATTGAGGTTGATTGATCTTTCTCAGAAGACTGAGGTAGTCATGGAGTTCCACAGGGTTTCTTTACCCTGTATGCTCATGCTCGAGTTAAATAATTTGACAGCTCAATTTCCTACTCTACTACTGGTAATACTTTGCTATCCATCCATCATTTTCTAACACGCTTATTATCCCTATTGAGGCTGCCAGGCGTGATGGTACCCATCTTCAGCTATTTATGGATGAGGCAGGGCAATAGGCAAATAGGACAAATAATCATACATGCACTCACACCTAAGGAGAACTTAGAGAGACCAATCAACCTAACAGTCATGTTTTTGGACTGTGATCCCACCATGCACAGGGAGAACATGCAAACTCCATGCAGAAAGACCAGGGCTGGGAATCAAATCCAGAACCTTCTTGCTGCAAGGTAACAGTGCTACCAACTGCGCCACTGTGGAGTCCCAACTTTGCTAGCCACAAATCCCAATAAATCTACAGTAATATAATGACAAGCATGCCAGAACAACATAAAGGCTGGATGATAGCTGTTAGGTTGAATCATGTTAGAATCTTATGCAAACTGTCCAGTCCTGTGATTCCCAAACTATCTATTCATTTTCTAGTGGTAGTGTACTTTAAATGATCAGAATTGGTCAAATTCAAGGTGAAGAAAGAGAAGGAAGAGTTAAAAAATAAAAGCATTTAAACTAAATAAGACTGGTAATTGGCAGATCAAAATTATAAGACTACAGCCTTAAAACATTCAAATATGTGTCAAAGTCTGGCTTTGATTATTATTTCCTGTCAGACTTTCAAGGTACTAATGCACCAGTGGCAAAGTTGAAATGCATTTCTGTCTTTGAACACAGTAGGAAAAATCAGCAAAAGCTTTCCTTCATCATTGTAGTAAAAAAGTCATTTGAAATTATTGAAGACTAAAGTCAAGAGGTAGACTCAACAGAATTATAACCTGTGCTGAGCCAGGGATTCAAATAGCTATATAGCTACTACTGGGCTGCATTGCACAGAGAAAAGGTTAAAAAAAAAACAAAACAAAACAATCAGTCCACAGGTTACTTCTCCAACTTTCCCACAAAGGTAGTCCTTAGAACTTCGTAGGGAGCGTCAACGTTAAGACACTGAAAGGTGAAAATTAATCTGGACGTTCCTAATGTCTTCCAGTCTTTAGCACATGCCACTGAGCAACTGGACACAATTGGCTTGATTTGAGAAACATGAAACCTGGGATGGCCACAAAGGTGGAATGGAAATTTTAGGAGGCTAAAAGAACGACTAATAATAGAATCTATTTCTATCAAAGTAAGACTTTTTAGGCAGACCTATAAGACACTGTTGCAATTATGCAACTAAAATTAAATTTAGTTTATATCCACTTATTTTGATAATGACAATAGGTTTTGGCCTGATGTTCTCTCTAAGGAGTCACTGTAAGAACTTTAATACTGGGGTGATGTGCTCTAACTTCCTGGTTTTAGCAAGGACTCAAGCAGCTGCGTTCTGGATCAGCTGCAGATGTCCGACTTTTTATTCAGACCTGTAAGACACTTGCAAATATGCAACTAAAGTTAAATGCATGGATGTGTTTTTCAGAATCATCCGTCCATTTAACACCCTTATCCCTAGTGGGGTCAGGAGAGGTGCTGGTGCCCATCTCCAGCGAACGTTTCGGTTGAGAGGCGGGGTCACCCTGGACAGGTCGCCAGTCTGTCACAGGACTTTTTTGGAATCATTTGGGGACATATTCTTTGGGTGTCCGTCATCTTTGTAAGATAAACCCAGTCGCTAAGCATGTTTGGTCCCTTCAGGTTGAAAGGTCAGACAGGCCAACCGGGGTTGTAAAAACCACATTGAATCGTCTGGTCATCAGGTTTCCATCATCACTGCGTCCCTTCCAGTCATCAGGCCAGTCAGGATAGTGAAAACGACCCTCGTCCCCTCATTTTACACCTTTGAATGGTATAAAATTCTGAGTTTGTGGTTTTCCAGACTGGTCAAACTACTGTCCGATTCTCAATTTTCCCAGGGCACCATTCATTTAAACCAGAGCACAAGACATAAG